>NC_143535.1:7743690-7933690 GCF_031878675.1 Megascapheus bottae | reverse complement strand
GACTTTGACCAGGGCTGGAATCCTCCAAATCCAACATCTGTGCTGCCTGAAATACTCTGGAGGAGGAAAAAAATCCCCTGCCCTTCTTAGTTCTTAGAATTCCATGGGTCCGTAGGCTTGAGGCACCTGTATTCCTCATATCCTTGTGATCCCCTATATGCCTCATCATTGCCAAAACTGTTATATATATTTTTCCATGGCCGGTAGTGTGTGTATATGTATGTGTGGGGGATGATGGTGGAGGGAGCAACCCAGCGTTGGTTTTATTGTGTTGGGTGAGGTGTTGTTTTCTAAAAGCTACCTCTTATGTTTGTCCGATTGTTCTTTTCCTCTCTCATACTCCCTTTCTCTGATTTTAGCCCTCCCCTCTTTCCTCCAGCCTCACAGCCCTGAATTTTAGAAAGCACATTTGCAATATTTGCATTTGCCTTGGGATGGGCCCTCCTTTTCATCTCATGCTTGATGGGTTTTTTTTTTCTGTTTGTGTGTGTGTGTGTATTTGTTTTCTTTTCTCCCCCCCCTTCTCTCGATGAGAAAGTTGTGAGTTCGTTTTGATGTGAGGGTGTTGTTGTTGTTGAAAGGTGGTTTAGGGAAGCTGGTGGAGTAGAGGCATGTAAGCAGTCGGAGGGATGGGTGCTGTTGTCTCCCTAGCCCTCTGCTCCATCCTTCCCGCCCTGACCTTTAATCTCATCCACCAAATCTGAAAGCCTTAAAAATTTGTATGTATGTATTGCAGTTGGGGGGGGGGGTTGATGAAGAGTACTTGTCACTAGCCTGGATTGGGATGGTAAAGTAGGGAAGTGGCTACTTTGCAATTCCAATGATGACGTAGTGTGCTGGAAAGAAGAAAAGTTACACTTGAATTAGTACCAAGTTAGAGCAGGTGTCAGGAGTATGTTATGAAGGGAGTGAAATGGTCGTGGGGCAGGGCAGTCTTCTTTTTCAATCTGGGAAGAGAGGAAGACCCCTCGCTGGCCCTGGGGACATCTGCTCATCAGGGAAAACAGCAAGAGGTGATTTAACATGGGTAGGAAAGAGGAAATAAACAAAAAGCTCAAGTCTCAAAAGTATTCCATAGAACTAACTGGTCCCTCATGCCTCTCCCCTCCCTACCCCCCCCCCCCCAGCCCTCTTCTCATTCATAAAAGCTTGAGAGGTCTGAGGGAATCTCTACAAATGGTAGTATTTTTGTAATATGTGTCTGTTCTTTTGTTAAGTTCTACAAGTCCTTGCTCTTTGCTATTGTCATGTGACTAGGAAGAAAAGAAAAAATAATTAAAGGACAAAAAATTCACCACCACCACCATCACCACCAACAAATTATCCCTTTTTGTATGTGTATACGTGTGTGTGCTCTTTGTGTGTATATGTGTGTGTGTTAACCTATACGGTGTTGTCAGAATCTGATGTTTCGGCATTGGATGGTACTAACTCAGCACCTGCCTGGGCCTGGAGGGTCTGCAGAGCCTCGGGGGAAGTAGAGGCAGGAGCTAGACTGAGGAGGCATCTCTTTATTTTCCATGTTCCACCTTACAACCCTAGAGGCCCCCAGTGCAGTTTAATATGTCCCTCTCCTCCGACTTCCTGCCTGTAAAGACAAAACAATGCTAGAGTGATGTAAAAGTGACCTAGGCTTTTCTTGGCAGGTAGGAGGCTATCCAGAGGCCATCCTGTTCCTTCTTATCCGGGTTGGGGTTGAGGGAGCTGGGGAGATCAGGAAGGTGGAGGTGGCTCCCTCTGCAGGTGAGGGAGTGTATGTGCTCCTGTCTTCTTTAGGCCATCTGATCCGCTGGGTTACTCAGCTGCCTTTAGCTATTGTCCTGCAGAATGGAGACCTGCTAATACTACTGCCTTACCAACACAGGGAAAGCTTCTCCATCATGGAAAGCTTAGGTGGGTTAGTGGGCCTTTCCCCGTGTCCAGCTCCTGCAGGTGAGTCCCCAAATGCTTTTGGTGACATCACCCCCTTCTAGTCATGTGTTCCTTCCCTATTCACTCAAAGCATTAAGATCCTATGTGTATATAGGATAGAAAAAATATATAAAGAGAGAGAAATATATATAGCCAGAGAGATATAAAATAGTAAATGTCATTGCTGCTTTGCTGGAGGCCATGAGTACGAAGACGGGACGCCGGGGATGCAGGGGTGGGCGGGGTTGTGGAAGCCCAGGGAACCAGTACAATCCAGGGATGTAACATGGGCTTATTTAATCTTTGTGCCTGAACAGTTTTTCCATGTAGGGAAAAAAAAAAAAAAGCTGCGATTTTTCGCAAGTAAATATGGTACCTGTCTGGATGCTATAGGTACATCTGTCTTGGGAGAGGGTTATGGGAGCCAGTTGGAAAGGAAGGAGTAAGCAAGGGGGCGGGGTGGGGGTGGGGAGGACTTGGACTTTGACCATGAGAAGAGATGAGGATAGAGGAAACTTGCGGCTAAATTTCCTGGCAAGTCAGACCACCGAAGGAACTGGGGGTACTAGGCTATGAGACAGGAAAGGAAAGAGACAAGCATTTTGTTTCTTGATTGTTTTCTTCCCTCGACCTTTTTCTTTCTCCCCTCTCCCCTCTAATTTGTCTCCTCCTTCCTAGACATTCTCCTGGCTGTGTTAGTGAGAAGAGAAACAGCCCTGCACAGATGGAGAGAGGCAAAAAGCTAAGGGAGGAGCACTGGGCAAACCTGGGAGATTGGGTCAGAGGAAGAGTGGGGAAAGGGAATGTAAACCTCACCCCCCAGACCCCCAGCCTGCCAGCCAGCAAATACAGCCTACGCCAAGGCCTTGGCAGCCCACTTTGTAGACAGGGTCTCCCCTCCTGGTGTGTATCATAGCATTTGTTTCCATAGTGTCATGCATGATCTTTGTAAGGTAAAGAAGCCGTGATGGTACACGACGCCATTCACCCTATATATAAAGATAAATATATATATATAATGTATGTAAGTTATAGCACTGAGGGCCCTGTAGCCCTGCTGGACCAAGCAAAACTTAAGCCTTTTGGTTTAGGTAATATGTATTTTTTTGTTGTTGTTCTGTTCTGTTGGTTTATTATTTGTGTGTGTGTGTGTGTGTGTGTGTGTGTGTGTATGTGTGTATGTGTGTGTGTTTCTCTGTGTGTGTATCTCTGTGTGTGTGGCTTGTCTTTTTGTGGTGACAGCACAAGTGCCAGTCTGATCGCTCTGTATTACAGAATAGTGTTTTTAATTCATTAATGTTCTAGTTAATGTCTACCTCAGCACCTCCTCTTAGCCTGATTCTTGGAGGTTGCCCAATTTTGTTTCTTCAACTTTGCTGGTTACTTTTTTTTTTTCTTTTTGTACAAATAGATTTCTCCATCTCTCTCCCTCCCCCACCCTTCCCCTCCATTCTCTCTTCCTTTCTCTCTCCTCTCTTTCTTGGTCTTCTTGGGTCTCTCCTGTCTTTCTCATTGTCCTTTCCCTTTTTCTTCTCCTCCCCGGGGTCCCTGGTCCTTTTTGTCCCATCTTTTTCACCATACTCCTTCCTCACCCCCTCCCCCCCAGTTGTGCTTGCCAGTTCTCTGTCTTCTGAAGTAGTTCAGTCGAAGTTGTGCAGTCTTCAGCTTTCCACACCTGCCTTCGGTTCGTGTTGATTAATGCATTTTCTTTGTGATTTCAGTGTTTCTGACGAGATTTAAAAACAAAAAAAAGGGAAAAAAAGGAAAAAAAAGAAAAAAAATGAATTTACTGCTGCAGGTTTTTTTCTCTCTCCATGTGTCACCAAGTGAAGTTGTGCCTTCTATAGCAAAGAGAATATTTTTTACATCCTACTAACAGTAGATTTTTTTGTAGTGAACATTTTTTGTATTTTTATTTATAAGTCTCATAAGAAAAATAGCAATGTTCAGTTGTATACCTTGAATCTGCAGTTAGACAAGAATAAAGTTAATTCAGTTGTCACTGGCTTTAATGCTTTGTCATTCCTTGCTTGCTTATTTTTTTCCTCGCATGGGGACAGAGAAAAGTCTGGGCTCCACACATTTGGCTTTTATTAAGTGACATGCCACACAAGGCACACACTCGGATAACCATGCTTGCCTGATACGTTTTAGGTTTGGTCCTGTGAAATACGCTGAAGACATTTCATCTTGGGGCATCCGGATTCCTTTTTCTGGGACCCTGGGCGGGGTGGGGGGGGAGGGGACGGGGGAGGAGGGTCGGGGAGAGATGCTCAACTTCTTCCTGACAGCTAAGCATGCTTCCTTCCAAAATGTCTCCACATGAAGCTTCCACTCAGGTGTTTCTTGGTTCTGTGACAGCCACGAGCCCTTGAGAGTGGAGTTGGTTGGGGTGGAGGTAAGCTCAGTGGCAGGATGCTTCCCTGGCAGCTGCCAGATCTTCTCCAGAGGTGGGAGCCTGGCCCTGCTCATTTTCCCAGCCCTGGCTGCCATCTCCCATCTGTGACAGGCATCCCTGATACCCAAGGACCAGCCATGGTTAGTGCCCATGTCTACTCCACTATGGTGGGAACCCAGAACTAGACATCAGGCCTCGTGTCCCCCCGTGGTCAGCCTGCTGTCTCCTCTGGATGTCCTCCTCACCCCCTCACCTCCCTGCCTCTCTGTCTGCAGAGAAAACCTGAAGCCCGACTCTCCACCGGACCTGCGCCCAGGGCTGGGCGAGGGGGGAGGGGAGAGGAGGAGAGGAGTGCCTTCCTGCTCCTCTGCTGGTGTCTGGCACTGGGCACTGAGGTCTGCCTGGCCCTGAGGTTGCTGAGTTGTAGCAACCCCGACCTGACCCATGTTAACGCCCTGACTGCCTTCCAGGAAGACCCAAGAGGCCTGCTCCGTCCTCCAGAGCTGCCTCCCCACAACCTCCCTCTCCCGTCTGCTTAGGCAGCATTCTTTTCCTTTCTTCATCTCTCAATCCCACCCTTTATCTTCCCTTCCCTCCTTCCCTTCCTTCTCCTCCTTTCCCTCCCTCCCTCTCTCCCTCCCTCCCTTCCTGCCTTCCTGCCTTCCTTCCTTCCTCTCTTCTTTCCTTCCTTCCTTCTCCCCTCTCTCATTCCATTCCTTCTTTCCTTCCTTTCTTTTTCCCTTCCCCCATCCCTTTCCTTCCCTCCTTCCCTTTTCTCCTCCCTTCTTCATTTTCTGATGCCTCCCTTTCTTCCTCCTCCCTTCCCTTCTCTTTTCATCCCTGCAGCCTCATTTGCAGTAGAGGGGGTGTCTTGCCTTTGCCTCTCCCATGTAGGACCCCACCCCAGGCCATATTTCTCCTCTTGGAAAACAATCCCAGGCCAAAAAATGTATTTGTTTTGATTCGGAGGTGCTGCCCCTCCCCCTCTGCCGGGGCCTCTACCCCTCCCCCTCCCTTCCTCAGACCTCAGCTTTCTCTTGACAGATGGGAGGGCAATGAGCCCTCCCTCTTTAAAACAACATCAAAGCTGGGGCTTAGGCGCTGGCTGGGGTCGGGCGGGAGAGGAGGTGAATGAGTAGGGGCTGGCTGAATGGGCTTTGTGTGACCGCCGGGGTCTGCCTGCTTTACGTGCTCTTTGACCCAGATATGATCTCATGGAGAGAAAGAGGCCCCGGCCTGGCCAGCCTGAGAACCTCCTCCAGCCTCCAGGCCACGCCATGCCCGCTGCCCTCTGCCCCAGCCTGCAGCGTGGGCAGGCTCCCCTGGACTACACGGAGTCCAGGAGGATGAAGGCCAGCTGGGCTGGAAGGATGCCCTCCCCACGTGGAACACCTCTTCCAGCAAGTCCATCTGGAAGCCACACCCCACGGGCCCTCACCACTCCTCTAGCTTCAGTGCGCGTGGCCGCAGCTCCCGGGATCCCGGCCTGGTGATCTAGATGTTTCCTCCTCTAGCCGGCACAGCGTGCTGACAGCTAGCATGGCCTGGCATGGAGGATGAAGACAGGCCAAGCCCACGGCCTTGCTCGTCCACGGCTTCCCATCCTGCTGTCTGCGGAGCCCTCTCCTCCCGACACAGGAGCTGAAGACCGGCCTTCCGGGCTCTGCTTCTGCTCTTCTGGCCTCCATCCTCCCTTTCTGCAGGCAGTAAATTTCCAGAAAGACAAATAGCATTGCATCTTTTCCTTACGTGAGTCCCCAGTACTTCTCACCGCTCCCATGGTGGAATTCAACCCCCCAGCAGGGTTTCCAAGACAGATTCCCCTGCACACTCCTCCTCATGGATGTGTCAACTCAAATCCTCCTTCGGGAAAACTTTCCTGGTCTGAATTAGGCACTTGCTGTGTAGACCCATCAGTAGACCATTTTTCAGACTGTATTCTAATCACCCACTTTGTTTTTGGAGGGAGCAGGCACAGGGATTTGAACTTAGGTCCTCGCAGTTGCTTAGACAGGCACTCTGCCACTTGACCTAGACTGCCAAGCCCCTTTTCTCTTTATGCTCTGGGCCTGCTTGAGCTGTGAAATCCTCCCATTTGCACTCCCCACGTGGCTGAAATGACAGGCAAACAGCACCATACCCACACATTGATGAAGATTATCTTGCCAACTTATCATTTGCCCAAGCTGGCCTCCAACCTCAATTCACTGGTCTCTACCTCCCAAGCGGGTAAGATTACAGGCTGAGGTCATCTCATTTGGCTATCTATTTTCTGAACTGTCACCATCTCCCAGCTTTAAGTTCCTTGAAGTCAGAAATTGTGGGCTCCATCTCTTAGCATTCCCCAAACCTAACACACACTGCTGGATACAGAGCAGGCTAGTAAAGGCTCACTGGGCAAAGGGGATAGAAGAATGAGGGAGAGGAGAAGAGAAGGAGTGAGCCAACGAGACCCCTGCAAGAAGGCCATGCGTGGCCTTGCGGGGCCACGGGGTCAGTGGCTCCGTGGACAGCTCTTCCCTTCACACATGTGCCAGGTGCTGGAGCCCGGCAGGCTCAGGGTAACAGTGCTCCAGGGCTGGGAATCTGGGCTAGCCACCCCGGAGGCTGGGCAAGGACTGCATGCAGATACCTGCTCTAAAGCCATCCAAGAGGGGTCGGGCCTCAGCTCGCTCTAGACCTCTGTCCCCACGTTTTAGTTGTGGGCCTCGCAGGAAGGCAGAAAGGCTAGCTCTGGGCAGTCTTTTCTACTCCCTGGGGTGGGGGGAGGGGGGCAGGGGGAGGGAAGGTACCTCAGTGAAAGTGAACTCGCTCATTTAAACCTGACTCCACAGCCCTGCAGCCCCCTGCAGCGCTAATTACCCAGCGTTCTAAAACTGATGGCTGTATGCTAGGCTTAAGCCCTCCTTTATTTACTCACTACATTAATAGCGAAGCAGGGTTGCTTTGAAGGGCTCCCACTGTAGGCTGCTAGCTGCACCCTGTCCTTCTCTTCACCCCCACTGCAGCCTGAATTTCCCCAGGAGGTGGAGTCCCCCTCAAAGTCCCACACCCTGACTGAGCCTTCTGGGCTGGACAATCATGAGGAACGGAGGCATCCTTGCTTTTTGTCTGTACTTAATTCGGCCAGGGTGGCTCTAATGGCTGCGTGGAGTTCACCCACCAGAAGGTTTTCTATTTGCAGGACCACTCCGCCTGTCTAACAAGTTGTATAGGCAAGGTGCTGGTGGCTGGCTTTTTACAGAGAGGTAAACTGAGGCAGTGACTGGACAGTGGCTCTGTTCTTCCCTCCAATGGGATGACCTCCTCCCCAGACTCTAGCTCATCAGAGTGGACACTTCTGTAGTCCAGGCCTGTACCTATGAGTTCCACCCTGTCACCAGAAAGGAAATATCTCCCTGTGATGAAGCAAAACCTCGAACTTGCCCAGTGTCTTCTGCCTTGTTCATGCTGACTGCTCAGCACAGGAACTTGTGAGCGAGAATCCCCTGCTGAAGTCACAAGAGACTTTCTGACTCGAATCTCCCCTGCCTGCTCTGTGGCTTGCACACTGGCTGTGAATGGGCATCTGTCCTGACCTTCTTCCTCTGAGTGGGACACAGAAGTCTGCAGCCACAGCCTTCCGTCCCTGAGACAAAGCTGGGCTCTGACCTTGGGGCACAGCAGTGTTCCGAAGGTTGAATGAACACCCATGAAATCAAACCATCAGCCTCCACTTTGATTCAAGACCGCTTTGGTGGCTGCTAGATGGGACAACTCAGAAAGAGGGGGCAGCTGAGGTCTGGCAGAAATAATCCAGGACTCAAGAAGCCCTGTGCGGCCTTAACTGCACCTCAAAGCCTCTCTCAGATGCCCCTTTCTCAACTCTAAGATGGGGCAGCGCTGTGCAGTCCATCTCCCCTCAGGACCATCGGAGTAAGATACACGAATCCACAGTATGGACGCCACCGTGCTGTCAGAACGTGGTTTCTAGGTGGTGGTGACTTGGGCTGGCCTGGAAAGGGAACTGGTGGCCTAGACATTCATGTAGAGGGCTGAAGCCTAGGTAGCCTGGGAGACTGGAGCCCCTGCAGCTCCTATAGGATCCCTGGGACTCTGTCTCCACCTAGTGGGCGCTGCATGCAGGTGTTTCTGGGGCTCAGATGTTGGCAGTGACTCGGTTCGCATGGGAGAAGGGATATTCCAGCCTGTCTGAATGGGGGTATCATCAGGTCCTTTCTGGAAGCCCCCTGGAGTCAGCCTTACTCTCTTGACCCCCCCTTTCTCCAATTTTCACTCCCATTGTTCCACTGGGCATTGAGGTCCCACGCTTTCTCCATCCCCAAAGGGCTTACCTGGAAAATTCCGCCATCCCCAATCTCTGGGCTCCCTGAGGCCTCACAGGAAGGGAAGAATAACCCCAGGTGACATTCAGCTCTCCCAAAGCACTTCTGCAGGGAAAGACGCAGATGGGCTAAAGGAGGGCTGCAGAGAGACAGTTCCCCTCCACATCTCAGGCATTTAGAGGCAGCTCAGAGACCTCTCCCTGAGCTCAAGAACCTTCAGAGGCTCTGGGAAGCCCTGAAGGAAGGTCACTCACTGCAGATGGGTCACACCTTGTAAGGCAGCGAGCGAAGCGAGACAGGTGCGCCTGCAGCTCACTCTGGATGGATAGCATCCCGGTTCTCTGGGTCTGTAGACACCCCCTCCCATGGGCTGGAATTGTGTCTCTTTCTCCTTTGTCCCTCCATACCGCCACCATCTCAAGTGGATACAGTGTAAATGGCTGGGAAAATATTTCCTAAAACTACATTTTTTTTGTATTCTGGGGCTCCCCTGTGTCATGGACATGTAAAGGTCTGAGTGGGTATTGGCTATTGGCATCAGTGAGAGCTCATCTAGAGTGAGCGTCTAGTGACCCCAGATGGACAGAACAGGAACTGCATGCAGGAACAGGACATGAGTCAGTGCTTTCCCCCCACTTGAACTCAGGGCCTGGGCGCTGGCTCTGAGCCTTTTTGTGCTCAAGACTAGTGCTCTACCACTGAACCACAGTGCCACTTGCAGCTTTTTGAGTAGTTTATTAGAGAGAAGAGTGTCTCAGGGATTTTTCTGCCTGGCTGACTTCAAACTTCGATCTTCAGATCTCAAACTTGAGTAGCTAGTATTACAGGTGTGAGCCACTGTGCCTGGCCTCCTATCCATTCCCTAGCTCGCCACTGAGTCCCACAATCAACCGTGTTTGCCAGTTGTTACATTTAAACATCCTCCAGGCATCTCCAATCTCACATATAAAATGGAGATTTGTGCAGAACTCTTGAGTGTCCTTAGCTCTACTTTACATCACCCCTAGAGCCCTCACAATACCTAATGTAAATTGCTTTACTATTTAGGGAATAAAAAAATTGGCCAGACACCAGTGGTTCATGCCTGCAAATCTAGCTACTCAGGAGGCTGAGATCTGAAGACTGCAGTTCAAAGCCAACCCAGACAACAAAGTCCATGAGACTCATCTCCAACTAACCACCAGAAGAAAAAAAAAAGTGGAAGTGGAGTTGTGGCTCAAGTGTTAGATCACTAGCCTTGAGCAAAGAAGCTCAAGGACAGTGCCTAGGCCTTGAGTTCCAGCCCCAGGAACGGCACACGTACACAGACACACACACACACACACACACACACACACACACACACACACACACACACGCACGCAAGCAAAGACAAGAGAAAGGAAGAAATAAAGAGAGGGAAAGAGAAATGACAAAAGTGTGTGCAAGGACTGGGGATGTGGCTGAGTGGTAGAGTGCTCGCCTAGTATTCAGGAAGCCCTGGGTCTGATTCCTCAGTCACGCTATGGCTCAAGTGGTAGAGTGCTAACCTGAGCACAAGAGGCTCAGGGACAGTGCCAGGACCTGTGTTGAAGTCCCAGAACCGGCAAACAAAACACCCCCTCCTCACCCCCACTTCTGCTCTCAGTGTTTCTGAGAACCCTGGGTCTGGGTCCAGGGGGTGATTGTATTCCGTGATCATTGACCCTTTCTTTGCTGCTGGGTTCTCACCTGAAATCTTGACATTCACAGCCTCCCTCATCTCTTTCAGGAAAATGCCATCTTCAGCTGTGAAACTGTTTCCTACTCATCCCTCTAAATCTGACTTGTCTTGGCACTGGTCCTTGGTTTTGATCTGCTGTCAAAATGTTGAGTGTTTCTCTATCAGAGGCTCTTCCACTTTGGCTGCCACCCTGTGAGTTTGTTCCCACTCCAGGTGTAGGTGACACCCCACCCTGCCACCACCTCCTCTGCCAGCCTCCCTCCTCTCCTCAGCACCACCTGGCTTCCAACCTCAGCTCTGCTCTGCCTCGGAATGGTTCCATCCTGATGCATTTTGTCCTCATGTTTTCTTTCAATATTTGTTCTTTATTATACGTGTGCTGATACTGGGACTTGAACTCAGGTCCTTTTGATCTTGCTTGGCTTTTGATTTTGCTCAAGGCTAGTGCTCGATCACTTGAGCCTAACTGCCATTTCTGGCCTCTGGCTAGTTCACTGAAGATAGGAGTCTTGTGGATTTTGCTGCTTGGCCTCTCTTCGAACTTCAGTCCTCAGAGCTCAGCCTTTTGAATAGCTAGGATTACAGGCATGAGGCACTAGCACCCAACTCTGAATTCCTTTTTATTATTATTTTTTAAAAACATCTTGTTTTGCTTAAGTTCATTTTTGTAACTTTTTGGCTACTTCATTTGCTTTTTAAAAAAATTAATGAATATTCATTTCTAAGAACTTAAGATTATGAAATTTTCTGTTTGTATCCAATAGATTCTCAGATATAAAATTCTGGGCCCTTTTCCCCCCAAATTTCCTATTTATTTTTGTTAGTTTGAATCACAGACATGAGCCACTTGTGTGTAGCTTCTTTTTTTTTCATCATCTCAGTTTCCGCTTTGGCCCAAGAATATTTACATGAAAATTATAAAAAGAAATTCTGATTGGTAGAGTCTCTTGATTCCTGGCTTGGTAATTAATCTTTAATTTTGTGATATTTTTGGTTAGAAAATAGTTTGGATTATTTCTACTTTGGGGAGAATTGTGGTCTTTAAATACAGTTAAGTTCTGTAATATTCCATAGGTAGTTTGAAAAGAAAGGGGCTTGCTCCATATGCAGATTGTCAAGCTCGATATATAAAGCAGCTAAACTTACTCATTTCACTTAATTGTTTGATCGTGGGAATCGGATCAGAGGGAACCCGTGTCCCAGCAGAGGAGTTTTATCTCTCCTTCAACATGGTGTAGTTGGATGGTATGCTTTTACAATTGTTTCACAGCATGGACCTCCACCCAGAAGACAGTGGGAGAAAGATTACTTCCCACCTAATGCCCCCGTCCCTGGGGTGTATCCGTCAGCTAAGGCTGCAGAACAAACAACCATAGTCTGAGTGGTTTAAACAAAAGCCACTGTCTTCTCCCAGTCTGGAGACTGAAATGCCAGGACAAGGTGCTGGCTGGCTGGCTGGCTTTCACCTAAGGCCTCTCTCCTTGGCTGGCGTCTGTGTCCCCAGTGGCTTTTTCTCTGTATAGGCTCATGTTAATGCCTCTCCCTTTTCTTTTTCTTTGTCATTTATGAGTCTTGAACTTGGGGCTTGGACACTGTCCCTGAGCACTTTTGTTCAAGGCTAGCGCTCTGCCCCTTCTGGTTTTCTGGTGGTTAGTTGAAGATAAGAGTCTCCTGGATTATTTGAAATTGGATAGGGAAGGGGGGAAAACAAGATGAGGGGTGGGGGTGGGGGGAAGGAAAATGGGGACCAAGACATGAGAAAGGGTGTCAATGTATGTGAAGTAATGCACCTTCTATCTGGCGAATATAATGTAGCCCTTCTATTAATTACAATAAAAATATATGAAAAAAAAGAGTCTCCTGGACTTTCCTGTCCAGGCTAGCTTTGAACCGTGATCCTCGGATGTCAGCCTCCTGAGTTGCTAGGATTAAAGGCATGAGCCACCGTTGCCTGGCTCCCCCTTTTCTTAGAAGGACACCAGTTCTATCTAGGTTAGGATTCCATCCTTTTGACCAACCTCATTTCATCTTTATTTCCTCTTTAATGGATCTTTGTCCACACCCCACAGTCTAGTCCATAAGTAGCAAATGGAAAAAGGGGGCAGCAAGATAGTGGGGGGGGGTATAATACCATCCCTCAAACCTGGCACCTTGCACATTTCCAGTCGGGGAGACGTTCTGTTCCCCCCACCCACGCGAAGGGGGTACAATGCACATTCTGTTCAGTTCTAGCACAGGTATCCCTTGCATGGATCTTCTGAGCTTCTGCTCAGATGGCTGAGTTCTAGGTCTGAACCAGGTTTAGAGCATTAAGCTTGATCAGCCTCAAGCTGAGCTTACTCTGAAACAAACATTTGACCTCTGAGCTTCCTCAGCCCTCCACAGAACCCCTCCTCCCTCCTCATCCCCCCTGAAACCCTCCCGCCTAACATTTCTTAGTAGTCAGGGGCCCAAACCAGGGTTTTGTGTCTCTTGATGTAAATCAGAAAACACTAAATAGACAAAGACCATTGGATCTGCCTCTGTTTTATTATCCATCATGGCTGAGTGTCCACAGGAGATTTAGTTTAATGATCAGGCATGCAGCCTTGAAGACCCACCGTAGAAGAGAGCGAAAGAATGGTCGCAGAAGAGTCTGGAATACTTTCCTACAGGGAAAAGCCCCTGAGAAGACTGGAGCCCGGGATTGTTCTGGGCCGTTATCTGGACCGGAGAAGTGGCTGTGGTAGAGGTGAGGTCCCCTGGGGAATCTGGGTCAGGAACGTCCCTTCCTTGGCTGCTCTGTTCTTCACTGAAGACAGGGAGAGGCTGGGAGAAGGGCTACTGAGTAGCTCCATCAAAAAGGGGCCAGCGGATAAAGCCACCATCCTGGGCCCACTGGCTGCTCTCCAAGGCCCTCTGGGAATTCACATTGCCCGATGCTTTCCCACAATGCTGTTTTATTTTTTTTCTTTTTTTACCTGGGTTTGAATTCACCCAAGAAAAGGAAAAATTAGCATAACCCAATGTATTGAACTTTCCAATTAAAATTGTAAACAAACAAACAGGGAGCACATGGGGAGTCACAGATGAGGAGCTGCGTGCCATGGGCCATGTTTTTCCAGGCCTGGACTGCACGGGACTCTGACTTGACACAGGGCCTCTATCCAACTATGCAGTGGCATGCTTCCTGCTTGCAAAAATGTTCAGCATTTGTGTGTGAGAACAACAAGAGATGACTGTTTCCTGGTGTTCCACAAAACAGGCCAAGACTTCCAGGTGTTCTGCCATCTGAAGACATTTAAGAACCATGGTTAGAAGAGTGTGGGGGGCAGATGGCACAAGCAGCTCTCTGTTTGGGCAGCTGGGGTCACACAGGTACTTCTTACTAATGGACAGGTGAGAAGCTAGGCCAGAGGTGGAACCACAAGAGAACCTGTGCACCCAGTAGTCCTGTCTCCACACTGCATGCTGCAGAGAAAGATGAGACAGAGACAGAGAGAGAGGGGAGGAGAAAGGCAAAAACAGACTACAGAGAGAGGCACAGAGACATGAGACACAGAGTGAGTGATCCAGAGAGACATAGTCAGAAACAGAGAGAGAGAGAGAGAAAGAGAGAAATAGAGATAGGCATACACATACAGAAAAAGATAAAAGAGACAGGCAGAGACAGACAGACATATACACAGAGGCATAAAGAACCAAGACCTGAGACACAGAGGTAAAGAGAGAGTGAGGGAGGCACACAGAGACACACAGAAAGAGGGCAAGGCAGAGGGGGGAGAGTGAAAAAGAGAAGCAGACACAGAGAGATAGAGAGACAGAAAGACAGAGGCAGAGAGAACAGAGACATGAGCCATGAGACACAGAAAGAGCTCGAGGCTGAGACTTGTAGGACTTTTCCCCTTCACTCAGCCCCCTCATTAGCTTTCCTCTCCATTTACCTGGTTTTCTTTCAAATCCTCGTGGCCAGTGCTTTTGAAGGCTTATGAAGCATGTTTTCAGCTAAGTGAGGGGGCTTACCTCAGGCAGGTAGGTTTATCATATGCTCCACTGATGGCCCAGGTAGGGGGAAAAAAAAAGAACATGTCCAGACAAACACAACTGGACCTCCCCTAGTTTTCAGGGCTCTGCAGGATTGCATGGAGCAAAGAGGCTAAAGCCTTCCCATATTGTGTGGTAGGTGATTTCTGAGCTCATCCATCCCCTCCATCCTCACCTGTAAATGCTGTAGTCTCATTCCATGAAGTGACAGGCTTTCATGTCAGGAGGGATAGATTCTCACCTTTAGCCCTCGGGCTTTGTGGTCTGTGATACCACATTAACATCCCTGAACCTTAGCTTGGTGCTGATAGCTTGTAATCCTATCTCCTCAGGAGGAGGTGGGCTCTGAGGATCCCACGTTAGGAAAGTCTGTGAGACTCATTTCTCCAGTTGATCTCCAAAAAGCAGGAAGTGGTGGTTCAAGTGTGGCTCAAGCAGTAGAGCTCTAGCTTTGAGTAAAAAGCTAAGGACCTGAGTACACACACACACACACACACACACACACACACACACACACACACAGCCTTTCCTTATCTCTAAAATGGAGCTAATCCATCCCCCCCCAAATCTGCTGTGAGCACCCTTGGTAATAATTATGATATAGGTAAAGATTTTTGATCTGTTTTATGTAAGATGAACAAACAGTGCCATAAAGAGTTAGGAAACCCAACTGTCTTCAGCCCAGTTTGGGGCAGGGTCAAATGCTATGTAAGAGATAACTGAAGAGAAGCCAGGAGCACAAGGAAAGGAGAACAGTGGGGACTTTCCAGGAGCGTATGATGAAACCAGAGGAGAAATATACCTCCCTGTAGTGTTGGTGAACTTCAAGAACTGGACACTTGGGTAGAGAACAGAGCTGTTGTGGTTTGCATGCTGAATGTTCTGGAGGCTTCAGCCCTCGGTGGTACGATTGGGCCCTGGGAACACATTGGGAGGTGGAGCCTTAGGAGAAGTCTTTAGGTCATTGGGGGCGGGACACTGGGAGGCGGGGCATAGGAAGGGCCTCTTCCTTCCTGTTGCTTCCTGGCTGATAAAGTGCCATGTGCCTGGCCAATCTGTTGTTTGGCAACAGAGGCCTGAAGCAGAAGCTCCACCCAATTGTGAAGTCCCTGCTCCCTCCACCAGCAGCATGGTGGACTAAAGAACTCCTTTCTTTGTACAAAGCTGGGTGGTTCAGGTGTTTTGTTACAGTAACATAAGCAGGACTACAGGGTTGGTGCTCTTGGGAAATACCACCAACACACTGAGCACCTAGTGTTTGAGGAGACCAGCCTCAGGGAGGCAGAGAAGTTCGAGACTGTTGTTCGAGGTGGAAAGTGGAGCAAGCCAGTGTCTGATTCGGTCTGTAAATATTTGTTGAGCACCTCTGCAAAACTAGAGACCGTGCCAGGTATCCACGAGTGTGCTCAGAGCCGAGCTTCATGCAAAACACCGAAATGACATGGAGGCCCCGTCCTGCCTCTCCTCCCTCCCTTAATGCAGACATCACAGTGGACTTGAAAACGAAGAAAAGGTTATTATTTTCGCATTGGCATAAGGCAATATGTGCTGAACACATCGAATTCTTACTTGGCTAGGAAAGCAGTTCAAAGGTAGAATGTCCGCCTATAAGGTGCAAAGCTGTGGATTTGGCTCCTGCACACACCCACACACAAATGTTCCCCTCATCCTCCTGTGTGCATGCCCACATAATATGTGCATGTGGGTGTCTGTGTGCATGCACATGTGTGTATATGAGGAGTTTCATCCAGCAGTGGTCCCTGCTGGATCTAAAGAGGGTGGAAGCCCAGGGAGTGGGTTCATAGGCTTCTTCCTGTGGCAGATGGGAACACAGTTAATGCCCAGCTAAGGAGCTTTCCAATGAAGCTGTGCATGATGGGAGAGCATGGAACAAAGCATAAGGCCTCAAAGCACTGGGCATCTCCAGGGCAGGTGCTCTGGGCTGCCTCATTTCTGCCCTGTTTCATGAAGTGTGGCCAGCTGGAATCAAGAGGTATATTCTGGGGCAGGTTGATTATTATTTTATTATTAGTATTAGTTCTGGTGCTGGCTGGCTGAGTATTCAAATCGGGGGCTGCTAGCTCATTTGTACTCAACTGTCTACATGAACCTTGTGGGTCTACTGTGAGTGGGTTTTGTGGTTGGCCTCCTGAAGTACCTGGTGACCACAGAGGGTTCACAGTTTGAAGAAATAAGAAACGACAGGCACCCAAGCTGGTGGCTCATTCCTGAAATCCTATCCTCAGATCTGAGGATTGTGGTTAGAAGCTAGCCTGGGCGGGAAAGCCTGTAAGACTTGTATTTCCAGTTAACCACCAAAAAGTGGGAAGTAGAGCTGTGGCTCAAGTGGTAGAGTGCTACGTTTGAACATAAACAAACAGGGACAAGCTTGGCACTGGTGGCTCACACCTATAATTCTAGCTACTCAGGGGGCTGAGATCTGAGGATTATGGCTCAAAGCCAACCCAGGCACAAAAGTCCGTGAGACTCTTATCTCCAACTGACCACCAGAAAACTGGAAATGGCGCTGTGGCTTAAGTGGTAGAGTGCTAGCCTTGAACTGAAGAGCTCAGGGACAGCACCCAAGCCCACAGTTCAAACCCCATAACCAACAATACCAACAATAACAAAAAGGCACAGGGATGGCGCCCAGGCTCACCAGAGTTCAAGCCCCAGGATGACAGGCAAAAAGAAAACAAATAAAACAAAAAGAAGCAATAGGCTTTATGAAGCTCTCATAGGGGAGGCATGGACCCCCCATAAGGCAGAGTTTGCTGATTCTATTGTTTGTTTTTCTGGAGACAGGGTCTCACTATGCAGTCCAAGTTGGCCTTTAACTCACAGTCCTCCTGTTTCAGCCTCCAGGTGCTGGGATTACAGGTGTGCACTGCATACTTAGCCAGAGTCTGCTAAGTTTTTTTCCAGTCCTGAGTCTTGAACTCAGAGCCTGGGTGCTGTCCCTGAGCTGCTTTGGCTAGCGCTCTACCACTTGAGCTCCAGCACCACTTCTGGCTTTTTCTGTTTTGGTGATACGGAGGAATGAAACCCAGGACTTCATGTATTTGAGGCAAGCAAGCACTCTACCACTAAGCCACAATCCCAGCCTGAGTCCCTAATTCTTAACACAAAGGGATGGTGGAAAGTGCAGAAAAAAGAAAGGATTGAGAGAGGTAGGGGCTTTCTAGAGTCAGGGTCATCGAAGATGAATCTTAAGGATGATGGGAAGGTCTTTCTACTGAAGGAATGATTCTACTAGGAACATGGTCCTGGGAAATGAACGACAAGAAGCAGGCTCCTGTGAAGTAGGAGAGGACAGAGGATGACAGCTTGGAAGGAAGTTTGGGCCTTTGGGCCTTCCATTTCCTTCCAGGGGTAATCAGAGTTCATAAGTAAGTAGTTTTTCAACTCTTGCCTTTGCCTTTGCTGTGCTTGCAGACAGCAATGGCAGCAGGGTTCTAGGAGGCAGAGGTACGTGGGGAGAAATACACCTCATAGGGAGATAAGAGAGGCTTCACAGATTGCGGTCTGTTTAAACTGAGTCTTGAACTAACAGCGGGGACCAGGCAGGCAGTGAGGTGGAGGTGGGTTGTGAGGTTGAAGCCATTGCAGGAAGCTGGCCGTGGAGAGGCAGCAGCCAGGCTTAGAAACCAGTGGGGACATAGTGCAAATCGACTGGTTGCTGAGCGCCCATCTCTTTTCTTAGGGCACAGTGATGTCTCAGACAAGGCCCTGCCCTCATTTTGCCTAGGAAGGGAAGGGATGACAGCCCACAGACAACTAACCAAACACAGGGATGCTTCCTGAGTGTGATAAGACAGGCAGGGGATCTCAGAATAACTGAAACAGAGGAGCTGGTGAGGGTGGTGGGGTAAGGGCTGCATATAAGTACTTGAGCCAGACAGACAGCTGTGGGTCTAGACTTGTATAGACAGACAGGGTGTGAGGACAGGAAGCACCTATCCTCCTTGCTCTGCAACCAAAAGAGCTCAGGAAGCAGACGCTACAGCCAGATGCACCTATTCCCAGCATGCTTCTGTCTGGGGCCGCTCATGGAAAAGCCTTTAATGTTTCATATCCTTTCCTTTCCCTTTTCAGAAGGTGGTTCCAGGCACTAAGACCTCCGGGCAGTAATTGGCAATAACTGGATGGCCCATTCCTAGAAACAAGCCAGGTTTCCTGCTGGATATGGTCTCAAGTTGTGGGTCTTCCTGCCAGAATGTCTTAGGTTGAGTTTTTCTTGTCTTTTCTTCTCTGCACACAGGGGGGCAGCAGAGCCTTGGGTTTGGTAAGGCTGCCTGGCCAATGAGAGGATGAACACCCAAGCTGAGTGTAAAGGATCAGCAGGAGGGAGGAAGGGAGGGAGGGCTTTACAGGCCAGAGGCCAGAGTGTGAGCAAGACTTCAGAGTCACAAAACAGTGTGGGTAGGATTGGTTGTGCTGTGCTGGTTTGCCAGCCTTGAGTGCTACAATCAATTTAGTAGGCATGTATGTGTGCCTCCTGGAGCCCATTCTGTGCCACTTCCGCAGTGGACAGGACTTTCCAGAAGTTTCAGAGAGTTAAGTGTTTATGCCAGGGGTGACACGATTGGTGAGACTGCATTAGAAAGGGGAATTTGGAGGCTGGGAAGTCAGTTTAAAGGATGGCCCTTTTCCTTGTTCTCTGGGAGACTTTCTATTTCCTGTGCTGGAACAAGCAGCTTTTCTGTAAACTGGAAACAGATAGTGAAGATGAATCTAGAAGGTCCAGCACTGAGGTGCACACTGATAATCTCAGCTACTCAAGAGGATGAGCTCTGAGGACTCACGGTTCAAAGCCAGTCCAGGCAGGAAAGTCCATGAGTCTCTTATCTCCAAGGAATCATCAAGAATCTGGAAGAGATTTTTCCCTCTCAAATGTAACAGTGCCCAGTCTCTGAGTTCAAGCCCCAGTACTAGTGCATATGCACACGCACGCACACACACACACACACACACACACACACACGCAGAATAAAATATACATCTTAGAATGGCTGTCTATGAGGAAACAAGAGTGGAAATTACAAAGGGGAAAAATGAAACAAAATCACATGAATGAGGGTTGGGAATGTGGCTTAGTGGTACGGTGCTTGCCTAGCATGTATGAAGCCCTGGGTTTGGTTCCTCAGCACCACATTAACAGAAAAAGCTGGAAGTGGTGTTGTGGCTCAAGTTGTAGAATGCTAACCTTGAGCAAAAGAAGCTCAGGAACAGTGCCCAGGGCCTGTGTTCAAGCCTCAGGACTGGACAAAAAAAAAAAAAGAAGAAAAGAAAAGAAGAAAAGATCAAATGAATAAATTTTGTTCTGCAACCCAGTTTCTTAGTCCCTTCAGAAATTTTGGCAACTTTGGGATATGACACTGAAGTCTGTCAATCACAAGTTTTATCTCTGGCCTCATTTTGTATTTTATAAAAACAGCCCATGTCAATCTTTGGCTTTTTATTTCCCCCAATTCAATAAGCATTTTCTTTTAATCACCTGACCCCCATGCTGTTTGTTTTTTTTTTTTCAAAAACAAAGCACAACAGAACAATACGAGAGAAACAGTATGACAAGATCTAATCTTGGTTGTAACATCTTTTGACTGAGGACAGAAAATGACTTATTTACCCAGATAATCAAACAGAAGGAGAAAAGACTGGCATTCATCGTCCTTACATTTGTGTGGCAGGGACAAATGCCCTAAATCTATATCATACCATTACAAGAACGAGGAAGAAGCAAGCAGAAAACACATCAACGGACCAAGCACGAGAGCTGGGAAACATCAAGGGGAGCAGTGTGGAGGAGGGGAGACGCAGCCAGGACACTCCGCAGGGCGCACATGCCACTCAGTGGCTCCACATTGGCCAGCTGGGTATTTGCGGAAACCCGGGCTCTGCTCTGCAGCTCTGCTGGGCTTTGGCATTGCAGCTGCTGGCACACGTGGGCCTTCAACACACCGACCACCTGCCACGGTGTGGCTAAGAATCCCAGCTGCTGTCTTCCAACAGTGCACAAACCAGGCAGAGGGGCTGATAGAAACTGTCCTGGCTGAACTCAAGACTCATTTCTAGCCGGGCTCGTGTGACTCACATCTGTAATCTTAGCTATTAAGGACATTGAGACAAATCCGAGAGACTCCTATCTCCTGTTAACCACCAAAAAGTCACAAGTGAAAGTATGGCTCAAGTAGTAGAGCACCATACTTGGACAAAAAAGCCAAACAAGAGAGACAAGAACTGAGTTCAAGCCTCAGTATTGCCACCCCCCCACACACACATACATGGGATCTTTTCCAAATAACTCAACTGCTTCCATTTCCTCCACTCCCTTTCTTTCTCTTTCCCTTCCTTGATGTCCTTCACAATGCCTTCTAATGGATCTGATCACTGGGGACTCATCATTTATCTGCCACCTACTAAGGTCCCATGCCCGCTGAGCTGTCTGGAGACTGCTAGGGTGCATCTGGGAATGTCTTTCTTTCTTGGTTCTGAGAAGAGGAGTTCAGAGGGAAGACTTGTTGGCTGTGGATGAGTCAGTATCTCCATGGCATGTGGATTTCCAGCCTGGAACCCCGTGAGGCTTTGTGCTGTGAGAACTACATGTGTGCACACATGGTCCCTCTCCTGGTCCATCCGATGCCATACCTCCTTGTGGATACTGCACAAAAGGGTTTTCTACCTCCCTGTAATTAAGGCTCTGATCAATTATTCCCTGGACTCCCCACCACGTGCTTTCATTAAAATCCAAGTCAGTCAGGCTCCAAAGGACTGCATCAAATCTGATGAGTTATCATTTCGCTTGTAATTTTGTTCATTACGAATGACCAAGCACATGAAAGGCTTCCGCATGGCCAGTTCTTCTGCCTCTTGGGTGTTGCTTCATTTGACGTTGACTTGAAATTCCAAACCTGAAGGCTCGCATCTGCCATGAGGTGTGGTTTGAAAAGGAGAGCCAGGCAGAGATTTAGGAGACATTTTGTCTGTGCCCTACTGACTAAGGCTCGTGAATGCTGGGGTACACACGGGATGCAGTGTCTGACTCAGAGATAAGCAGAAGACGTGGCACCCTAAGGTCTGTAGGCTTAATCAAGCTTCAGTGTTATCTGGCGTAAGAAGGACTCTTCCAGGGCTATGAAGAGAAGCTTGGAGGCAAACGATGTGAGCTACACTTTCTGTGGTTCTCTGCCACCCCTCGTTCATGGTGATGTCTATAACTTGTTCATTTTCATGTCTTTGTATTTGTGTTTATTCTACTCTTGCTGGACATTTAGGTTGTTTGGGGAAGCTGTTCTGATCAGTTCTGCTAAGAATATTCCCGTGTATGTGCCAGTAGTTCTCGAAGTAGTAGCAAGCCTTGCTGGCCGGGTGTGTACAAACCCACAAGTGTGCGACTCATTACCAGGCTGTGATGGAGTAGTGCTCTCATTTATACGTCCACTAGAAACGCCGGCAACACCCTTGTGTTGATCAGATACGATTTTATGGCTGGGTAGTAGCGTTTTGTTGTGGTTTCCTTGTATTTCACTGATGAGATTAAATACACTTCCCTGGTTTTATTTGGGTTTTCTCTGTTATAAAGAGACTGTTCAAGTCTCCTGCGTTCATCTTCCTTTTCATTTTGATTCATGCCAGTTCATCATCAGTTTGAAATCGCAGCCTTTTGTCAGTTTTATGTGTGGCAAATGTCTTCTCTCCACTCTGTGGATTGTCTCTTCAGTCTTGCAAATTATCTTCAGAACACAACTTCTTAATTGGCATACATTCAAATTTATAAATCTTTCATTTACAATTCATGAGTTTGGTGTGTGGTTTAAGAAATCATTTCCTTTGCCCAAGATTATAGAGCTATTCTTCCCTGTCCCCTTCTAAAATCTTTGTAGCGTTTTGCCCTTCGTGTACAGCTTGCTAATACATTTGAACTCATTTTTGTGTGCAGTGCAAGGTGGGGAGTTCTAATTCAATTTTGCTCTTTATGGACACCCAGTTATCTCAACACTATTTATGGCAAGCCTCTCTCCTTCTCCATGATCTGAGCTGTCACCCCCATCTTATATCAGACATGCAAAAAGGCTGGGATCTGTTCACGGTTCCCCGGCCTACGACCATGGGTCTATTTATCAACCCCAGAACCAATATCGCATGTCTTAATTACTATGGCTTTGTAATAAGTATTTATAGCTAGTAGAGCAAGTCCTCCCACCTTATTTTTCTTCTCGAGTAGCTACTCTTGGCCCTTGGCACTGCCATATAAATTTTTAGAGCCAGCTTGTCAAGTTCCACACCTCCCCCTCCCCCATACACACAGAGAAACCTATTGGGATTTTAGTGAGTCTATAAATCAATTTGCATAGCAATGGCATCTTTACAACATCCGAGTCCTCCAGTCCTCGAAGTGGTATTTTTCTCTATTTATTTAGATCTTTATTTAGTGTCCCACAATAAAATTTTATAATTTTTCTCTCTTAAAAGTCTTGTACAAGTTGTGTTGGGTTTATTACTAGGCGCTTCATATCTTTTAAATGTCATTGTTTGGGGGAAATGTCTGTTTTAAACTTCATTTTAGAATGGTTGCTCATTAGAAATAAATTTGATTTTTTTCTGTAGCTTTTTAAAAAAATCTGCATCTAGAACTTCTACTGAACTCTTATTATTTCTAGTGATTTGTAATTACTTTTTTTCTGCTTTTTTTAAAAACATTTTTATTTTCTGTTAGAAACCATCACATCATTTGTTGATCACAGATTTATCTTTTGCTTTCTAATTCTTATGGGTTTTTAAATTTGTGTTTATTTCTTTTTCTCACCTCTCAAGTAGAATTTTGAATAATTTTTTTATTTCTAGCTTCGAGTCAGGCAGAAAGTTTTCAATGTGTTGTCATTAAGTATGATAGCTAATGAGATTTAGGAAGTCTCTATCAGATTTAGGAAGTCTCATTTTCTTTCCAGTTTGGCAAGAAGTTGTTCTTATCATCATCATCAATATTATTACTATTATTGATGGCTATTAAACTTGAGCTTTAAAAAATTCTGAATCTGTTAAATAAGCCAGAGGGTATTTCTTCTACAATATGAAAATGCTGTGATTAACATTAGTTATTTTTACTTATTTATTTTTTTGGTGGGAGTACCAAAGCTTGAACTCAGGGCTTTGCACACTTGCTCAGTTGCTCCTGGCTAGTGTGTTATCACTTGAGCCACGCCACCAGTCCCATTAATTGATTTTTTCAATGACAGATCATCTATTATGTCTAGCATTCATCACCTTGGCTGTGATGCAGTTCCTAAAAGAATAGGCTCTTCCTTAGACCTGCTCTAAAATAGGGCTCTGCTGTGCAGCTATCTACAGGTGTGGCCCGAGCAGGGTACTTATGCTATCTGTCCCTTGGTTTCCTCATATATCAAAAAGGGGATATAATCCTAAACGCATACAAATACTGTAAAGTCTGGGCCAAGCATAGCAAGGCATACATGTAATCCCAGTTACCTGAGAGGCATAGGTAGAAGGAACAATCCTCACAGTTGGCCCAGGTAGAAGCGTGGAACCCTATCTGAAAAATAACTAAAGCACATAGGGCTAGTTGTTCAAATCTCAGTATGGATAAGAAATAAAAATTAAGGAAATGGTGCTGTGGCTCAAAGTGCTAGCCTTGAGCAAAATGAGCTCAAGGATACTGCCCAGGCCCCGAGTTCAAGACCCAGGACCAGAAACAAGGGGTAAAAAAAAAAAGAAAAGAAAAGAAAAAAATAATACAAGTTATCAAAAAATTAGTTCCACATATCAGAGAATTGAGATTTTAAGATCCTAAGTGATTATGTAATACATACATACATGCAAGCCCCCCTTCCCACCATGTCTGGCCTTTGCTGAGTGGTTTATTGGAGATTAGAGTCTCACAGACTTTCCTGCCAGGACTGTCTTTGAACTGTGATCCTCAGATCTCAGCCTCCTGAGTAACGAGGATTATAGGCATTAGTCACTAGGGCCTGGCTTTCTTACTCTCTTTGAGATGACTGCAGTGTCTGATATTTTCCTCCCTTTATTTCTGGCATTGGGCATTGAAATCTTCATTTTGTTTCTCTTGACTGTTCTGGCCAGAAATGTAATCATGATATGAATTTCCAAAGAGTCAACCTTTAGGTCTCATTATCCTCTGTATTGTAGCTTAGATGGTCTGTTTTCCATTATTTTCTTCCTTCTACTGTCATCCACTTTACTGTTCCTTTCCTAACTTCTTCAGCTCCTTAACTTTCATCCCCTTAACTTTACTAGTATACAAGATTGAGAAGAGTTCCCTTCCATTTTAACTGCAGCCCACGCATTTTTAGTAAGTAGTTTTTTTTTATTACTGCTCAGTTCAAAATACTTTATAATTTCTATCATGATTTCTTCTTTGAACTGTAGGGTTTACTGGTGTTTCTTCATTCTCAAACAAGGAAGGGTACTCTCACAACCTTTATTTCTGTGGGCCTTTTAGCTTAAATCCATTGGTCTGGAACCTACTCTTCCACTCCAGGCCCTTGAACGCTGTCAAGGCTTGCTTTATGAGCTGGCACACAGTGGTTTATTAAAGGCCCAAGTGTATTCTTGAACAGATGTGTAGGTGTCTCAGTCCATTGTGCTGTTGATCACAAAATGCTGAAACCGGGGCTGCTTAGAAGCAATAGAAATGTGTTTTTTGTCACCGTTCTAGAAGCTGAGATCAAGTCTGATGTGAAGGCACTGGGCCAGTGTAGAGTGGAAACCATTTCCTGGCTCTCTGATGTTGCTGTGAGCCACCCCCACCCCCAACAGGGTGGAAAGGACAGGAAAGTGCCTTGGTTCTGTCTTATAAGGATGTTTGTGCCATTTAGAGAGCTCTGCCCTTGGGACCTAACTGTCTTACAAAGGCCCAAACATTCTCATACCTGTGTGGCACTGAGTGCCATACCCTGAGCTGACTGGGTTAAAGAATCCTGATGTTCAGATATTGCCTATGTTTCCTGATTCTCACATATGTTCTTTCAGTCTTCTCTGAATTCCCTGGGAGGCCTTGCAGACCTGAAAGATGGCATTTTTCTTTCCATTCTTGCTTTGTTCTTTCTTTTCCCCATTGGGTGGCGCTGGGGTTTGAACTCATGGCCTCGTAGTTGCTAGGCAGGACCTTTACCATTGATCTACTATGCCTGCAGCTCCTCTTGCTTCCCTCTGAGTTGATAATATTTTGTCACTCCATTTCCCTTCCCTTACAGATTTAGGAGCTAATGCACTCTGATTACATTATTTTTTTTTTGTGCTAAAATTGAAGCATTCCCCTCCACCCACCACCATTGGTAATATTTAGACACAAGGAGAGTTCCAGGGTGGCTAGATAGCCTAGACTTGGCAGCAAGCCTTGTCAGGCGTTTTCAATGACTATTTCCAGATGTCAACTGAAATGTCTTCTTTAGCCAACATTCCTTAGCACTGAACACATTTCCGATGCTTTGTGTATTCTTGCATGTTTGGGTGTGTGTGTGTGTGTGTGTGTGTGTGTGTGTGTGTGTGTGTGTGTGTGTGTGTGTGTGTGTGTGTGGTGCAGCAGGTCATAGAGCTTGAAGTCAGGGCCTTCACACTATCTCTTAACTTTTTTTTTTCTTCTTCTTTGGCCAGTCTCTTTGTTGTTGTTGTTGGTTGTGGGCCTGGGCGCTGTCCCTGAGTTTTTTTTGCTCAAGGCTAGAGCTCCTCCATTTTGAGCCCTTCCAATTTACTGGTGGTTAATTGGAGTAAGAGTCTCATGGACTTTCTTGCCCAGGCTGGATAAGATCTCAGCCGCCTGAATGGTGAGAATTAGAGGTAAGAAGGTGAGAGCCACCACTGTCCATCTCCTTAGTTGGTTTTTTTTTCCCCTCAAGGATGGTTCTCTACTGCTTCAACCACCCACACCTCCATTTCTGGCTTCTTGCTGTAAATTGGATATAAGAGTTTCATGTTTCAGGGGCTGGGAGTTTGGCCTAGTGGTTAAAGTGCTTGCCTAGCATGCATGAAGACCCGGGTTCGATTCCTCAGTACCACATACATAGAAAAAAGCCAGAAGTGGTGCTGAGGTTCAAGTGGTAGAGCTCTAGCCTTGAGAAAGTCCAAGGACAGTGCTCAGACCCTGAGCTCAAGCCCAGGACTGGCAAAAAATTAAAAAAAAAAAAGAATTTCATGTTTCATAGACTTTTGTTCCTGGGCTGGCTTTGAACCATGATCTTCAGATCTTAACCTCTGAGGGGATAGAATTACAAGTATGAGTCACCACTACCTGACTTACCTGCTTCCATGTCAATCCTTCTTTGTAACACTGTTTTCTGGAGTCATCCCTACAAGAAAGAAAAAGAGATTGCTGTGCAGGACAGACCCATCTCTCTGAACTTAGAGGTTCATTGATGAGAACCATTTCCCCAGATGAGTCCAGATGATTTCTCTGGCCCGCAGTTGGTCTTCACCCAGTGGAACAAGGCAGGGAGCTCCTTGTCTGCCCTTTGCCATACTCTTTTCCTAGGCTCACTTCTCCAGGAACCTATCACTTTCTCAAAGAGGCAGACATGTGTGGTCTATTTTCCTCTGTTAGTGTTTAACCAAACAGCTGAGGGATGAGTCAACTGACAGAGGGAAGAGTCTGAAGACAGCGACTTCTACAGGGCTTGTGAGGGAGAAGGAAGGGGCGCGGTGGGTTAGACAGAAGCAAGTCACAATGGTATCTACTTTCACTTCCAAAGACACTTATCTCAGCCATTTTAACCCTCGGGATTACCTAGAAAAATATTACAACTTTGGGTCCACACACTCTGCTGAAAATGAAATCCTGAGACATCTTCTGAAAAGCTTTTTTAAGATATTCTGCTTGGGTAAGTTTGTCTATTGTCTGTCTGGGTCTTGTCTCAGTGTGATTCATATAGAAGCTTTGAGGACCATGATGGGGTTTGTATTTAGCTACGGTGTCTGACAGCTATTTGGTATTCGTTTCTTTAACTAGGGTTGAAAACTAATGTTGGTAGATAGGCACCAGTGGGTGACTCGTGCCTGTAATCCTAGCTACTCAGGAGGCTGAGACCTGAGGATCACAGTGTGAAGCCAGCCCAGGCAGGAAAGTCAATGAGACTTCGATAAGCTACTTAGAAAGAATGTGAAGTGGCACCGTGGTTCAAGTGGTAGGGTGCTAGCCTTGTGCACATTGAGGCTCGGAGACAGCATCCCGGTCATGAGTTCCAGCCCCAAGATCAGGAAAAGAACAACTAACATTGGTTATGGAAACAGCCCAGCCCAGATGTCTTACAATAGATGAGTGGAGCAACAAAATGCGGCTACTTATACACAATGGAATTTTACTCATTCATTTGAAAGATTAAGATTATGTCCTTTTCAGGGAAATGGATGGACCTGGAACAAATCATGTTAAGTGAGACAGGAATGGGTGTGTTTTCCTCTCATACGTGGGAGCTAGACATAGTAACACGCTAACAGGGTAACTCAGGACTCTGGGCATTGACTCACAGAGCAAGGAGGATAGATGCTCTTAGGGGAAGAACCCCGAAATGTAGCTCCTCTGAACATTTAAAATGTTACTTATCTAATGGAAACATAGGGGTATTTTTTTCCCTAATTGCCGTTATTGGTATTTGTTTTTAGCTTTTTTTTTTTTTGGTTTTCATCTTTTGAAGGGGAGACAAAGAGAATGGCACAGAAATGGAGGGGCCATGGTATTCAGAAGACCCTATATAGAAAATGCAGTTTGTGGGCAGAAATAGGAGGGGGACCCTGGGGGAGAGCGAAGGAGGTGATGATGTTATCCAGAAAGTATTGTACTCAATACCTGACTTATGGAATGTTAACTCCTCTGAGCAACACCTTATTAACTAGGAAATTATATGTCTATATACATATATATATTTAAAACCAATGTTGATTTAGCTACTTTGTACCTTACTGAATGCTTTTATATCCACATGGTCATGTCTAAGGGAGGCTAGCAGGCGGGATCCTGTCCTTGACGTCCCACTGATTTGCTAGCTGGCTCCAGGGAGGCACTTGGCTTCAATGGGCTGCCCAAGAAATAGTCTTATTTATTTCCTAACTGAAAGGACTGCTTTGGTTACACATGAGCAGAGTAGATTAAGGACTGAGTACTTGACTTTGGGGAGGGGGAGGGAAAAGTCATTATAAAATCTCAATTCTGAAACAAAAATTTTGCAAGTAGTATTTCCATTGTTCAGGAGAAGTCTTTCAGGATTAAGGATCTGTATACCAGATGTAGATTTGTTTCTCCTTCCCAGAATTTAAAATAGCTCAGGAAAACATGCTTCCATCCTGGGTTTGGGGGAGGGATATGAAAAGTGAAAAGATTTTTTTTAAATAAAACATATCAGACCTAGTGGTAGAGTGCTTGCCTAGCATGCACGAAGCCCTAGGTTTGATTCCCTGGTACCACAGACTCAGAAAAAGCTGGAAGTGGTGCTGTAGCTCAAGTGGCAGAGCACTAGCCTTGAGCAAAAGTATCCAAGGACAGTGCTCAGGCCTTGAGTTCAAGCACCAGGACTGGCAAAAATAAATAAATAAATATTAAATTAAAAAAATATCTGGCCAAGCACCTGCAATTTGGCTCATGCCTATAATTCTAACTACTTAGGAAGCTGAGATCTATGGATCATGGTTCAAAACCAGCCTGGACAGGGAAGTTAATAAGACTCTTATCTCTAATTAACCACCAAAAAGCCAGAAACGGATCTGTAGCTCAAGTGGTAGAATGC
Organism: Megascapheus bottae; assembly: GCF_031878675.1. NCBI lineage: Eukaryota > Metazoa > Chordata > Mammalia > Rodentia > Geomyidae > Megascapheus > Megascapheus bottae. The sequence goes on along the minus strand of NC_143535.1, from coordinate 7,904,581 downwards.
CAGGCTTGAGCAAAAATGCTAAGGGACAGTGCCCAGGCACTGAGTTCAAGCCTTTGTACTGGCATGCGTGCACACGCATGTATACACACACACACACACACACACACACACACACACACACCTATCCAAATGTTAAAACTGCTTGAAGAATATAGCAGATGATGAGATTATAAAAATGCCAAAATTAAAAGTAGCTTAGACATTGAACATATAATCCATTATTATATGTTTAATGTGAATCTGAATTTATCTGAACTCTGAATCTGAATATAAAAGGCATGGGAACATATCTAAGCTTTTACCTTGAGAAACAGATACTTCATAATCAAAAATAAAGAGGAAAGTATGAGAGTGTTATAGAACAAATTCGAAAAGCCAACATTTATTAACTTAGTATTTCTCTAAAACTGGACTACCTTTGGTAACTTCCACTTTGAGACATTCAGCAAAATAATTATTAACCTTTCTGTTAGGTGGGGGAGATGACTTTGATAAATGTGTAGCCAATATTTCCCTTTTTTTCTAACGAACCGCAAAATGTTACCAGTGAAAACTTAATAATTTATTCACTTAACTCCTTAATTCAAATTAGAATCCTGGCAGCTAGAATCTGTTTTGGGGGCCTGGTGAATATAAAAAATTAAAATGACGTGGCATCTGACATAGGGATTTGATTACCTTGTATTATCTTACATGGCTTTTTTCTCCCCTTTCTGTTTCCAAAACACAAACCGAAAAGATGTTTTTCAGGAGGTCTTGGAGAGGAGCGTGGTGAATAACGTGGCACTTGTCCTTGAGCATCTCTGTCACAATCCCGGCAAGGACGGTGTAGAGACAGCTCTCTCCACGGCTCTGCCACCTGACTCCTTCCTTTCTCCTTGCAACAGGTGATGTCAAGGGAGATCTCCTGATTGACATTGGCTCTGGCCCCACCGTCTACCAGCTCCTCTCTGCTTGTCAGTCCTTCCGGGAGATCATTGTCACTGACTATGTGGACCAGAATCTACACGAGCTGAAGAAGTGGCTACACAAGGAGCCAGGGGCCTTTGACTGGTCTCCAGTGGTGACCTATGTGTGTGACCTGGAAGGGAACAGGTAGAATAATGGGCTGAGGGTACCCGAGTGACAGTCGGTTTCCCCGAAACTGTCCTTAGAACCCAAGCTGGGTTCTGTAATTCTATACCTAGCTATAGGTAACATTGTGTATGGTGGGGGGGGGGGAAAGGGGGTTCCAGTCCTGGGATCTGGGTACTGTCTCTGAGCTTTTATGCTCAAGGTTAGTATTTGACCACTTGAGCTACTTCTAGACTATTTTGGTGGTGGGGGCGGTGAACTAAGTGAATATAAGAATCTCAACTGGTTCTCTGGGGCAGGCTGGCTTCAAATAGTGATTCTTAGATCTTTGCCTCCTGAGTTGCTAGGATTACAGGTGTGAGCCACCAGTGCCTGGCTATAAGTCACATTTTGAACTCCATGCATATATGGAAATGTATTTTTGTCACTTTCACAAACAAAGGATACCATGAAGGTATTTAACCCCGCTTAAGTATTGCTCCATTTTTATGCATTCAATAATAAATTGAGGAAGGTTGTTTTGTTATAGCATTCTAACCTGAAATCCTCTTGCTCAGAATTTTATACACTTAGTCAAAGTTAAGACATGGTCTTCAAAATGAAAGTCATTTCATACTTTTCTTTCCTCTGAAATACATGACTGCACAGAATGAAATTGATATTGCTTCGAAAAACTGTAGATATGAGAGGACTCGGACACTATCAAAAATTATTAACTAAGTAATAAGGAATTTACCTGGATGTGTAGAAGTTTAGGTGAAGCTCATTTAAAAAAAAGTCTTTTAGACGATACACTTTCTAAAATCTAAATCATATGTCAAGAAGGCTTTTGGAACTCTGCTCTCAATTTCCTGAGCTTTCACAGGCCTTTCCATCTCAGGCAGAAATGAACGCTTAAAATCCAGCAGGATGCTAAAAGCCATTACTTATCCCAGACGACTCTCATCAGTGTGGATTTGAAGATACCCCTCCCTTTCTCATCATTGTGTCTACACGAAGGACTGTATTTTAGGCTGTGAATTCTTCATGTCGTCTCATTTTTATCCTTATACAAGACCTCAGGGCTTCAACTATTTGGGAAAAGATAGTGATTGATCCCCAATGTAACTTAGGTTTTTCTCATACCTTCCAGCGTTGCTATCAACCAACAACTTATTCTTCCCAAGATTATTGCTTCCTTTATCCGTAGCTAGGTTGATGTCTGGCAAGGACAAGGAGCTGTCTCTTTTTTATTCTGCACCTGGGTGTGACGCATATGTTGAGAAATCACTCATCTTCACAACTGCTGGAAACTTGTAAGATATCAGTAACCAAACTCGTCCCTCGCATTCTTCATTGATTAAGTCAGAGGTGGAACAGGAAGATCTTACTACTCTCAGTTTATAGCATGAACTGAGGAAAAGGAACTCTCCCCTCCAGAAATCCTAGAAACAGCCTCAATAAGCCTGTTGGTCCCTAGAACTCGGAACACACTGCTTCAATTGGTGGTCCCCAGACTAGCAGCTACAACATCATGGGGAAGCTGTCTCCGTACACAACTGGAGCTGTGCCAGGGATTGTTTACAAATTACTGTTGGGAAAGCATTGATGTCTAGAATAGAGCTTTCTACAGATGAGCCAGGACGTGCAGGTGAGTGGGAGTCAAAGGCAAGCATGCTAGGCAGGTGTTTCTTCCTTGCCCCCAGGATAAGCAGATGAGACCTCCAGTTGCCACTGTAATGAGTGGCTCCACTGGACCTCTCCTTACCTGACACGATAGAACGCTGGCATCTATGGTGTTGATGGTTCCCCCAAGTCAATGCTCTCTACACCAAGCTCTCCACATCTGTGTAAAAAAGATGCTCGAGTGTTTTGTCCCCAGATGCACATAAGGGCCACATTTGTCCTGTAAACCAGCAAAATTGTCTGTATTTCATTGGGCCTCTACATTCCTATGGCTTGCAAAAAGCATGTTGGTATTCACTCTCAAAATCAGACTCTTGAGGTCATGGTGGATGGATTTTGGTGAGGCCTTTATTAAGGAAGTCTTTCTCTCAAAGAGGTGATCCTGGCTAGGCACAATGGCTCATACTTGTAATCCTAGCTACTCAGGAGGATGAGATCTCAGGATTGTGGTTCAAAGCCATCCTGGGCAGGAAAGTCTGTGAAACTCCTATCTCCAATTATCCACTAAAAGAATAGAAGCAAACCCAGAGTTCAAGTCCTGGTGTGCATCCTCTCTCTCTCTCTCTCTCCCTCCCTCCCTCCCTCCTTCCCTCCCTCCCTCCCTCCTCTCCCCTCTACTTGATCTCTCTGGAGAAATTAGCAGGGAAGACTGAGAACCTCCCCCTTATAAACATTCCTATTCGTCTGTCTCAAAATAGCTCCAACTGAAGGTGTCCAAAATGGAGCTGCAATCTGCTCCATTTCTGGTGTTTGAGGCCAACCTAGCCAAGACTTAGCAAGATCCTATTTCAAAAACAATGATCACCACTACAACAAAACAGAATAGGAATAAGGATGGTGTGTGACACTGCTGAACATGCTCAAGGCCTTGGGTTTAATAGTACTGTCAAAAAGAAAGAAAAAAGAAAGAATGCATGACCCCACTCTCTTGCTTAATCAGCAACGGCTATAAAGGTAATGTTTCAACATTTTAATCCCTTTACTACTTGTTAGGTAAGGGTCCAGTAGTCATTCCTTTAGTTAAGTGGAGGGGAAAGGATAGTAATCATAATTAATAAGTCAATAATAATAAATCAGTAGAGGGAGATTAATTTCATGGGGGAGGCAGCACACTGTGGAAGCAGGCAGCAAAACATTATTTACTGTCATTTCCATGTGGCTGGACACAAAGACTGTATAAAAAGATTCTGCCCAACTCCATTCATCTACCTCAACAAGTCCTTCATTTCTTCTTTCACCACAGGATGCCCTTACAGATACCCATTTTTGGACCACGCTGTTACTTTCAGTACTCAACCAAAGACATGTGGGATCTCCCTGGCAGGGTAGCCAACAACGGTGGTTGGTTTGTGTTTTTCAGAATCCAGTCATGGGAGAAGGAGGAAAAGTTGAGGCAGGCGGTTAAGCGAGTGCTGAAATGCGATGTGACTCAGAGCCAGCCTCTGGGCGGGGTCCTGGTGCCCCTGGCTGACTGCCTGCTCAGCTCACTGTGCCTGGATGCCGCCTGCCCAGACCTCCTGACCTACCGCGGGGCCCTCAAGAACCTCAGCAGCCTGCTCAAGCCCGGGGGCTTTCTGGTGATTGCGGATGCTCTGAAGAGCAGCTACTACATGGTTGGGGAGCAGAGGTTCTCTAGCCTCTCCCTGAGCCAGGAAGCTGTGAAGGCTGCCGTGGAAGAGGCCGGCTACAGCATTGAGCAGTTTGAAGTCATCTCTCGAAGCTATTCCTCCACTGTGGCTGACAATGAAGGGCTGTTCTTCCTGGTGGGGAGAAAGCTGGGCAGACGTGATGATGTGTTATGATCTCCATTAAAGCCATCTTTTGGGCTTGCTGGTAGATGGTAGGCCTGAGTTGCTGTACCTGGGGCTTGGCAGTTCAGCTGGGATACACCTGGAATGGGGTGGTAAGCCTAGGAAAAACTCAGAGTAGTCTCTGTGCTGCACACATGCGCTAGGGTCACGGGGTACATAGATGAGTAACTGAGCCATCCAGTGTCCCCTGCCTGTGGTGACATCCCAAAAGGCCTCACCTCCCCCTAGACATCCAGTTATGGGGCTCAAGGCTACCCCTGCCTACAGAGACATGTCCACAGTTATTTGCTGTTCATCTCCTAGGGATACCACTTCCTTTCCTTGTTTGCCTCCTGGAGAGGCAGACAGACCTCTCCCTCTGCTGCTGCCGTTTCTGTTCTGTTAGGCTGTCCTGTCCATCCAGTGGACTCTCCTGGTACCACCCTTGTTCTGACTTCAGCGCTCAGGGAGCAGGCTCTCTGCTGGCAATTGCATTCAAGAGGGGCTGAGCTAAAACCCAAATCCTGCATCATCGCATGCCACCAATGCCTTTCTGATTTAAGAGAGATTCAGCAAACATGTACTTAGCACCTTCCATGTCACTCCTGGGCCAGGCCCTGACGATGCAAAACAGGCCCCAGTGTCAGCTAGCTCAAGAGCCCTCTCAGTCAAAGTGACAGTGCACTCACCTAGCTCCTTCTGAAGGAGGGCCTGACGTGCACTGGCAGTCCTCACCCACCCCTGTGTGCTCAGCCTCTTCTGCTCAGGCCCCGCTGCTGGCCCACACACCCAGGCTGATAATGCTGAGGACGGTGTGGGGGGCTCTTCTGCCAGTGGCTCTGCCTTGGGGGCCTCCAAGCCGCACTGGTTTCCTGGCAGAGAGGCAGTGCACACTTCTCATCTACACCAGGGATTGGCAAACTTACCCTGCCAAGAGCCAGATAGTAAATATTTTTTGGATTTCTGGGTCCTCTAGTCTTGATTGAAGCCATTCGATTCAGTCATGACAATATATAAATAAATAAGTAGAGCCAGGCGCCAGCGGCTCATGCCTACAATCCTAGCTACTCAGGAGATCTGAGGATCAAGGATTGAAGCTTGCAAGGCAGGAAAGTCCATGAAACTTTTATCTCCAATTAACCACCAGAAAGCCAGAAGTGGCTCTGTGGCTCAAAGTGGTAGAGTGCTAGTCTTGCTCAAAAGAGCTCAGGAAGAGAGCCCAGTCCCTGAGTTCAAGTCCCCAAGGCTAACCAAAACAAACAAAAATCAATGAGTAAATAAATGTAAGTAGACCAAAGATCGTAGCTGGCAGATCCCTGATCTAGACCCCCAAAGCAGACTTGTTTGTGCCCATAGTTTAATAAAATTTCTTGTGAGCAGGTGGGTTAGTTTCTGACACTCTGTCCTGATTATAAGAAAGCTTCAACCCAGTCTAAGGAACCAGAAGGGGACAGGTGGCTATTGTTTTCTCCATGATCCCCCATGCTCTGTCACTGTCCAACCTCATGCCCTGGTGAAGCCTCCTCTAGTTCCAGACACTCCATGACTCTGAAGAGAAAAATCAGAGAATAAGTAGGGAGCAGGGATATGACAGATGAAGTGCCAATTGCACCAATATTTTTCAAAATGTCAGCTGTCATTCATTCACTGACACATCAGCAAACCAATTGGGAATTCCACAGTAGCTATTACAAGAACTGATGAAGAATAAGTAGGAAAACAAATCCCAGATAGTACTACTTCATTGGTATTATTTTGTGACATTCGGTTTCAGATTCATAAGTCTACCTTCCATCTATTTATCATTTGTCTATCACCCCAAATCTATCTCCTAACTATCAATCAATCAGTCATCCATTTATCACCAATCTTCTACCTTCATACCTGCCTCTGTGTATCTACATACCTCTCTCTACATATCTGTCTGTCTCTGTCTGTCTGTCTCTATCTATGTATCGTGTATCTATGTCTATTATTATCATTTCTATATGCATTCATTACTGGTTTCTGATACATTTTTATGACTAAGTCGTGATGAAAACAGTTTAAAAACCACTCACCTGTAGTGTAAGGCTTCTGAATCTCCTTTCTGCTAGCCAATATTTTTTCTGGGGGAAACTGCCATGCAAATTGTTACCCTGCAGGGATGGAGGGAAGGGATCTGAGCCAGTAGCACAGGGTGCTTGGAGGAAGGGTATCAGGAAACCTGGCATTGGCTCTGAATGAGGGTGTGCTTGGCAGCTGAGGAGGAAGGGGCAAAGTGGGAGATTGTATGTGTCTGTACATGGTGTGCAACAATTCCTCCAGATAGCAGATCCCTCACAGCTTTGCTCTGCTGTGAAACTTGGACCTCAGCAAACATTTGACTCCTGGTTTTTTCTTTGCTTTCCTTGAAATTAAACAGACCGACCAAGTCACGAGCAAACACAGCCTAGGGGTCATGCTGCTCCTCACTTGCAAATCTTTTTGACCACTGACCCAGCCCAGCTTTTATTTTTTTTTAAGTTCACTTTCTGAGGAAGTAACAGTCTCACTCTGAGCCAACTTTTCTGATGCAGCAAAACCCCCAAATCAGTGTGTAATACCCTGGGGAAAGTCCTGGGAAAAGAAAGCTATTAAAGAGGTTGTTAACCCATTTGCTGTCATGTGCTCTGACTTCGTAATTCCCATCATCAGCTGTCAACAGTAATCAAAGAAGATGTCCATGGTAGGGCTTACTACTGGCTCAGCATAAGAGCTGTGACTGCCCCCTCGCATTTTAACCTCACCACGCGCATAGAAGGCAACACAGGTGACCAATAGATTGCATGGCGACAAGGAGGAGGCAGAAATGCTAGGAGGCACAGAGACTGTGGTTGTCATGGAACCAGCATTTCCACCTTTCTCAGACTCAGGACCCCTCAGGAAAATGGGTGATAATCACACCTCTCAAGTCTGGATTGAAATCAAATGAGATGCCTGTGAAGGCATTTTGTAACCTGCTATGTGATAGATATGAGAAAAACTGTGGTATTATTAACCCCTTCTAGGGTAGGCCGAGAGCCACAAATTGCTACCTGCAATACATTTCTTTTGTTATTGTTGCTGGTCATGGGTCTGGAACTCAGGGCCTGGGTGATGTATCCCTGAGCTTTTTCCGCTGAAGGCTAGCATTCTACCATTAGCCACTTCCAGTTTTCTCGTGGTTAATTGGAACTTTTCTTCCCTGGCTGGCTACAAACCAAGATCCTCAGATCTCAGCCTCCTAAGTAGCCAAGATTACCCGAGTGAACTACCAGCACCAATAGATTTTCCTTTTCTTTCTTTTTTTTTTTTTCTAGTCCTGGGGCTTGAAACTCTGGGCCTGAGCACTGACCTTGGGCTTTCTCAAAGCCCTACCACTTGAGCCAGAGCACCACTTCCGGCTCTTTCTACCAAGAAATTGAACCTGGGTCTCCTTGCATGCTAGGCAAGCACTCTACCACTATGCTAAACTCCAGGCCCTCCAATAGCTTTTCTTAATAAATCCAGTGAGCACTGTAGTCAGAATTGCAGATTGCAAGCCCAACTCCAGAAGTTTGGGCCAAGCCCAGTCCCTCTACCCCAGTAGACCACATAAAGAAACAAGTAGTGACCAAGGGCAGAGGAAGGACATTTATTCATGCGGCACCAGCATGTTTTGGAAGAGCAAAGTGAGCATGTCAGCCCATCTGTGTGTTTAAGGTTTGCACTGGAAAAGGATGGGAGACAGGGGCAAGAGGTCTACATAATTATTAAACAGTTCTGGCCAGAGGAATGGGCTGATTAGAGGCTGGCTGGTTGCTTATTATCCCAGGAACACTCAGCAGGGCCATTGTGCTAAATAAGAAAGTTATGTCTGCCCAGTAGCTTTGACTCCTAGCCTGAGATGTTGGCCCATCTGTCCAGTCCTGATGGCTGCAAAGTGACTGCAGGCAGGGAATGGCTCAGAGCTGAAGACACAGATACAAAATGGAGACCAAGGCGTCCAGCTTTGCTCCTTGTTTGTGGTTCTCCTTTGGACAATTGTAGGCCCCAGCGCTTTGAGGCAGCAACAACCACAGCAGCAGCAGAAGCCTCTGCAGGGAAGTTACACTTTGAGCTTTCCAAAACCCTGTCTTGTTATGTCTAAGGCAGTCCTACAGGCACCTCAAATCCAGAGTCTTCTCTGTGGTTATGCATTCATTCAAAGATACGTACTGGTATGTGCCAGACCTTGACTGGGCTTGTGTGCAGAGGCTGCTACATTGAAAATGACACAGAGCCTAGCCTCAGGAGCTTTAAAAACCTGTCTTGGAAAAGACCAGAAGGTCAGGCTCTGTAAAAGTGCTAGTACTAGTTTCTTTTGCTTTCCAGGTTCACTGTTCAAGTGAACACTGTCACCTTTTCTGACAGAGTCCCCCAGAACAAGACAAACTAGGCTTTCCTGATCGCTGTACCCTCCTGTAAAGCTATAGGAGCTGATCTATATCAGACCTCTACTCAAGAAAAATTCAAGGATAACTGTGTTTAAAGACTTTTTATAGGGGCCAGGAATTTGGCCTAGTGGTAGGGTGCTTGCCTAGCATGCACAAAAACCTGGGTTGGATTCCTTGGTACCACATACATAGAAAAAAGCTGGAAGTGGTGCTGTGACTCAAATGGTAGAACTCTAGCCTTGAAAAAGCCCAAGGACAGTGCTCAGACCCTGATTTCAAGCCCCACGACTGGCCAAAAAAAGAGAGACTTTTATAGCCAAGCAAAAGAGCAGTGTTTACTGTTACCACTGAATTTTTCTGTTTTGCTTTTTCTGATGTAAATAGTGATTTTCACTTTTCCCCAGCAGGGGGCGCATATGATCCTGTTGAAGCCCTGTGATTGCCTGTTTTTGCAAAAACAAAGCAAAACAGAAGACTGTAAATTAAGATACACTTTCCAAAGCAAGGGCCTTTCCAAAATGTCTTCTTTTCTATGGTGTACTCCTGAGGCTGTGGAAAGAAGGGAGATATTTTCCTAATAAAAAATATGTATATTTTTTGCAGATACATTAAAAATTTCCCCCTTTGGATCTAAAGGCACAATATAAATTTTAATAAAACATATGGAGAGGCTGCTGGCCAGATTTGCATGAGAACTATTAAATATTAGATTATGCATCTAACTCACCCTCATCTTCTATGTTCTATTTAACAAAGGGAAAAGAGGTGTTTTTGTGTTTCTTCGAATTCCAACTATTTAATATTAAAGAAAAAAGTCAAACAAATCTTTTTGTGGCTACAATTGCTTGCCAAACCTTTCTCCTCCAAACTTTAATGTTTATTTTAATAGCACTTAATGACTTCACAGGATGGAAGGGTTGCGGAAGAATTTCAAATCTTTAGCAGATCCTTTAATTAATATTGTCTTTGTTCTAATTCAGTGTTAAAAATAAGGAAATCGATTCTTTCCTGCTAGCTGTTGTATCTGTCTTCTCAGAGAAATCTTTCCAACTTTTAATAAAAGAGGAATTAACAGTAATCGGGTGACTTTAATCTTCCTTATAGCAGAACTGAGGAAGAGGAGGAGAAAGAGGAAGATTCTGAGGAAGCCATTCAGTTAGCTTTGTCCTTATTTCTTAGCTATCTATTTCTATCCCTTCCTTACCACCTTTTAAAATCTTGCTAAGTGCTATGGCACTCTCCTATGTTTAATGCAAACTTTGCCGTTACAAAATTCATAATCCCTCTAAAATGAGTTCATATTTACAGAGTTAAAAAGTCGGAACGTCCTGACTTATTGCTGAAGAAATTGAAGTTGAGATCAGGGCAAGGACCTTTAGCCGTGTGCCTCCCGGTCTGCACTGCAAAATGAGAGGCTGAAATTAACGTGCCCGCAAGCGCCAAGGTTTTCTGATTTATGAACGGACAGAACCATACTTGTTGGAATAGAATTCTAACACGAGGACCACCGAGTTAATCGTATCCTTTACGATCCGGGGAAAGTAGGCCCCCGACCTCATCATTCACTCAAGCTGTAATTCCCCTCGTCTTTCAAGGCATTTGGGGTGAGTTACTTGTATTTCTCCTGGTGAGGCCTGAGTGAGAGTCCAGTCTGAGGATTGTCTGACTATAGGCTTCTCACTGTAGGAGCAGAGAAAGTTAATCTTGTCATCTGTGTTGGTCAGCATTCTCCACAAAAGAATTATAAGAGGAGATTTTTTTTTTTGCTCTTAGTTTTTTGTTGCTTGGTTAGTTGGGGATTTTTTTTAGGGGGGGGGGATTGACCAGTGGTGGGGCTTGAACTCTAGGCTTGGGCATTGTCCCTGAACCTTTTTTGTTCAAGGGTAGCACCCTATCACTTGAGTCACAGTGTCACTTCCACATTTTTTTTCGGTGATTAATTGGAGATAAGAGTCTCACACTGTCTTGCCTGGCATTACAAATGTCAGCCACGGGTGCCTGGCCAGAGAGGATTCATTAGACTGGCTTACTCTCCGTGGATGCAGTGGCCCCCTAATGGCTATCTGCAGGCTGGAAAGCTGAGCACATCAGAGCCAGCCCAGGCCAAGAAGCTGGAGGCCTCAGAATAAGGATACTGAGGCTGAAGGCATGGCTGGTGGGAGTTCACCTTGGAATATGGATATGGTGGTGGTGGCAGCAGCAACAGCAGCCACAAAACACGCCTGTTCCACAAGGCCCAAGAGTGAGAGAGCCAACTTCCCTCTCTTCTACTTTCGGTCACATCTGACCTGACTCCCAGCCCGCTGGCTAGTGCTCTCAACCCCTGGAGATTGTTTCCTCCACAGCTGACTGACCCACAAACTCACATGCACACAGACCCACCCTGGAGTGGGCATTGCCCATTTCCCAGCCCATCTCTCCATCCACTCACAGTGGCTCGATGGCTCAATGCAGCGTGATAAGTCCCCCACTTGTCAACCTGGCATGCAAACCTAAGTTCTTACACCAGACTCAATCTCCATGGGCATAATTCTGCCTCACAGGACGTCACCAGGTGACAGGGCTTAGAGACTTCATTTGGGGGGGGGGAGAGAGAGAGAGAGAGACAGAGAGACAGAGAGAGAGAGAGAGAGAGAGAGACAGAGAGACAGAGAGACAGAGAGAGAGAGGTAGGGGGGGAAGCTTTGTCATCCGAGTCTCCATCTGTCTTTGCTCTGAGATATTTGCCTTGCAGTCCCCTTAGAATTCTGGGTCCCATCTTTCTGATGGCAGCTGGAAGTATCCTTGAGGAAAGAGTCAACACAACCTCACAGATCTAGATATTTCCCTGCATTTAAGATTCCCCACCTTGAGGCACAGGAATGGAGTGCCAAAGGATGAACAAAGACAGCGATGGTATTTACTGGATACTACGTGGAAAATATAACTGTGGGTGGGGAGTGGATAGGGAAAAAACTGGGAGAGAAGAGAGTTAAGGGATGACACTGTCCAAAAGGAAATGTACTCCTTGCCTGACTTATGTAACTATAACACCTCTGTACGTCACCTTTATAATAATAATTTTTTAAAAAAAACTTTAAAACGAAAACAAATGCAGGCAAAAAAAAAAATCACCACTCATTACCTAACCAGGAACTCCCTAACACTCAAAGCAAAAAGGAACACTACACTCATAAATTCAAAATAAACCAGGCATGCAGTCATTTCCCCTGATCCTCCTTGAAATAATCTTAATGCTTTGCTTCCTTCCTTTAATCTGTTAAAGATCAGGATGAACTACGCATGTCTTATGGCTGGAATTGGGCAGCCATAAAGGCTAAGGAGAAGGAATTCCAACGAAAGCCGTGGTTGGGATGAGACGAGGCCGGGGACCTCTCCACAAGGCAGTGCTTCTCTCAGCTGCTTTCCTCCCGTGCAGTAAGGATAATCCATGAGTTAAATATAATTAGTGTCCTTCTCGGAAATGAGTCTGTAATTATGGACATCCAAATGCGCTTAGTGTATTTGAGAAGAATCAATTGTTTCACAGTTCACAGAGGGTCTTGTGGCTGGAGGGAAAACTAAGCACCCTGGCTAACTTGCGAATCGTTAGAAGAGCCTGGAGTGGAAGGAAAGCTGCTTCCCTGAGCAGTCAGCCTCTCACACAGCAGACAACCTCACCCCACAACACCTAGCCTCTTGACCCCACCAGCTGAATGCCAGGCCTCTGGGGTTACCTTGTTCTCTGTCCCCTTGCTTATGAATTTACAAGCACCCCCTGAGTGTCAGACACTGGATACTAGAGACAAATAGTAAACCAGACACACACAGTCCCTGCCCTCTCCAAGATATGTGTTATGGAATGAATGATTGTGATCCTCCAAATTCATACGTTGTATACCTCTTCCCCACCACACACACACACACCCAGGTCAATGGGATGAATTGTGAATGTAGGGTTTGGGGAGGGGATATTGATGTCATCAAGGTAGAACCCTTCTGAATGGGATTCGGTGCCTTATTAAAGGACACAGGGGAACTCGGATGGCCTGTTCTCTGCCACATGAGTACAAAATGAGAAGGCAGCCATTTGCGAACCAGGAAGGGGGTCCTCACCAGACTTGGTGGAGGAGGAGGCCTGGTTGCATTTTGAATTTGGGCTTTTCAGTTTGCAGAATTGTGAGAAATAAAATTCTGTTGTTAAAGCAATGGCATGTGATCAGAGACTAAGTCAAGCCAGGGTGAGCAACAAGCAAGCAAAACATGCCAGTGTGGAAAGCCAGTGTGGTGGTGGAGTTCCCGAGGTGTGGCTTCTGAGCTGAACGTGGACAATGGAGAATAGAGACCCTCCCATGTTGACGTACAGCACCATGGAATTTCCTGGCCGGGCTGGCTTTGAACCACAATTTTCTGAGTAGCTAGAATTACAGGTGTGTGCCACTGGCAGCCAGAAAGGCTAAATTTCTTTCCAATTCCTCAGGTGATAGAGGAGGTTGACTCTTCCCCCAAGATGAAATCATCACAGCACTGGCAGGCAGATGGGCCATGAGGGGACAATCATGCAGAGCAGGGTCTTTATTCATTTTACATAGGGGGATTGAGACAAATGCCAGGCACTTCCTGTGGCAGAAGGAATTTGTGCATAGGCAATGGCGGTCCTTTCTCTAGAGATGCTGGCCTTTCTGTTACTGGAAAGGTCTGACATGTTGCTCTGAAGTATGGAAATTGCTCTGGCTCGCTGGAGACAAGCCAGTTTCCTCTCAGACTCGTGCATTCTGAGCTGCCCCTTAATCTCTGGTGACCATTCAAAGGACCCAAATGGGGATTGTAAGCATGCTGGGGACGTGGATGGCGACAAGTGTTTCTGGGGAACTGAGAAGTACGATTATGTGCAGAATCCACACAACTAGGCCTCACGCCTGGCTTTGACTTTTGTTTCCTGCAGAGAGGATGAGATCAACTTTCTAAAGGCTATTTCTTTTTAGACTCATTCATTCTCAGCTGCCAGCCACTTATCCTTTCCAGATTACGGTAGATAAACTGGTCTCTGCCAGATGGCGGTAGGTAAGTCATGGTTAGAGCTTCAGCCTTATCCAAGTGGCCTGGTGTGATCTGAAAGGATCTGGGGACAGATCACTGAGGTATACTCCCTACAAAGTTCCTCTCTGCAGCACCTGACCTCCCAGCTTCTGGATGGGTTAAGCAGGACACAGCCACATTCCTCCTGGCACACACAGAAGCCAGCTGCTAGGCCAATGGCCCACACACATCTGATCACATCTCTGCTCCCTACTTTGAAGTTTGATCCTCAGATCTCAGCTTCAAGAGTAACTAGGATTACGGGTGTGAGCCTCCAGTGCCTAGCTGGTGCCAACTACCTCTGCTACTGTTGAGTGTATTCACCACGATTCCGCTCTGCCCATTCCTCTGCTTTCATGAAAACAGTTCCACACCCGAAGCTCCACTTATACCATCTCTAGGTATAAATCTTTTCTTCTTTCACACAACAGCTATGACTATGCCTCACCTTTCAAACCAACAGGAGCCATTTCCATGGCTTTCTTCCTCCTTTCCTCCAGACAGATGGACTGCCACAGTCATTAATTAAGCATTAATTAGACATTACTAAAACATGTGGGTTTCTGAGTCAGCCTTTGCTTGCACACTAACTTCAAAGATAAAGGGGAGTATTCCTAGAATGCTAAACATGACATTTCCATCTGTAAAGTGGGAATAAGTAATAATACAGTTCACAGAACTCTCACTGACACTGAGGGAGGAAAATGCATCTTTTTGGATGTATTATGCTGCATTAGGTCAGAATTCCCTGGATATAATCCTCTTTTCCCTATATTATGCTTTCCTAGAAACTTCTCTGACTTGCCATTCAATTATATGCACTCTTTCAGTTCCTGATAAGAAATATGACATATTGGAATATTCTTAAAAAGTGATTTCTTGGCCGGGAGTTTGGCCTAGTGGTTAAAGTGCTTGCCTAGCATGCACAAAGACCCGGGTTCGATTCCTTGGTACCACATACATACAAAAAAGCCGGAAGTGGTGCTGAGGCTCAAGTGGTAGAGCTCTAGCCTTGAGAAAGTCCAGGGACAGTGCTCAGGCCCTGAGCTCAAGCCCAGGACTGGCAAAAAAAAAAAAGTGATTTCTTATGTGGATGAATTAAAGAATCCCTGAGTAAATGAACCAGTTACAAAGCTTTAGAGTTCTAAGCTTTGGCCAGCACACTGAATGATTTTTTTCTAAGCTAAGAATTAATATCATGTTTGAATTCTAGAAAATTCTTAGTCTCTTTGTTATATTTCCTTTCCCCTACTCTGTTTTCTCCATTTGAAACACCAATTATACCTAAATTGGTGCTTCATGGTTCATCCTCTATGTTTCATTGTCTTTTTCAGTATTTTAGCTAGACTTATATTAGTTCTACTTCATTTGTGGAGATCTTCGGCTAAAGCCCTTGTTTCTTGTTCCTTTTAGTTCCCACATGGCTTGAGGCATTTTTTTCCCACAATGATTGAAGATTTATTTAAGGGTATTTCTGATATATCCAAGGCATAGTCTACTGTAGGCTGCCAAGCAAACTCAGAAAGCAAAATGAAAGTTGATTTCTTGTCTTTGTCACTGTTGGATGCAGTGTTGGGGAGTTTTGGACAGATGACATCCAAACTGACTCAGAAAAACCATACTCCTTCTTTTCATTGGATGTCATGGTATCCTGAGAAAATAATCACTTAGGATGCTTTATGGCTAAGAACAAAACTTACATACTTCACTTGCATCCATATTCAAGTTAGAGGTTCCAGAGGCTTCTGGGAAATATGATTTTCTGATGTGCCTAGGAGAGGAATGGATACTGCTGTATCTCTTTAGATTCTAAACAAATTTGTTTTCAACATGGTTATCCCTTCTATCTCTTAAGCATGATTTCATTGTTAGGGGCATCATCATACACTTTATTATTTTTGTATAAAAACTTGTGTGGGAACCATCTTGACAGGCGTCCGATGAGTGAGCTTAGACTGTTCCTCTCAGATGTACAACTTGGAACCAGGTCTTCATGTATGTGTTTGGGTATTTTGCTCTGTGATAACACCATGATTGGGATGTCATACTTAAAGACAGTACAGGTATAGCTCCTGTTTTGTTTTGTTTTGTTTTGTTTTTTGCCAGTCCTGGGCTTGAGCTCAGGGCCTGAGCACTGTCCTTGGACTTTCTCAAGGCTAGAGCTCTACCACTTGAGCCTCAGCACCACTTCTGGCTTTTTTCTATGTATGTGATACCAAGGAATTGAACCCGGGCCTTCGTGCATGCTAGGCAAGCACTTTAACCACTAGGCCAAACTCCCGGCCCTAGCTCCTGTTTTTTATATATATAATAATCACCACTCCTTGTTATTCCAAGCAGAATGATTCTACAGTTTTAGTTAGACTCATGTTAGTCCCAGTTCACTTGTAGAGACCTTTAATAAGTAGCTAGTTTTATAGTTTTATTTCTCCAAGGAGCTTGTGTATTTGCTTCTACCATGATTAGAGACAGTTTTCAGGTCTTCCAGCTGGTCCTTGCTGTTTTTGAACTGGTTAGATAGCTTCAGTTCCTACCAACATCTTTGGACAAGCCCCACTTTCTCTTCCCACACAGAATTCCTGCAGGGTACTCAGCAAACTCCCCAGGCTCTCCACTCCAGTGTGGCTCCTCTCTTCAACGGAACTGTAGGAACTTCGCAGCTACACACCCTCTTGCAGGTACGCCACCACCCCCCAGAGCCCCTCAGAGTGGCCGCCAATGAGAGACACTCAATACCGGAGAAATGAAATTTAAGATGTTTTAGGGAACTCTTGAGAAATCCAATTTTTACGAGCGCCCAGAAATGAGTCTCCCACGGTACAACATGATACTTGTGAAGATAATTTACAGACACAACACCAGGCATGTATTGGGACTTGGTAAATGATGTTCTGATCTGCCTGTTTGTATGCTAACTTGTGCAAGGCCTTTTACTTGCTCTCATTTTGCTTTTTTGAAGATATAATTGCTTCTTGGTTCCATATTTCTATTGCTCATTACACTGTTCCATACCATTTCATTCTGAAAATAAAACAAAATAGGATATTTAAAATTAATGATGTGAAGCACAGCTTTTTCTCACCCCCCCCCCCTTTCCCTCTTACCTCTAGGCAGAATTAGCAAATGGCTTGACTACAAGCCATTCTTTTTATCGAAAGCATCTGGGGTTCATTAGGGTAAGAAAAATCACCGGTTAAAAGGGGAAAGGCCTCAGAACGGCTTTGCAAAAAACCACAGGCTACTTGTGCTTGTCCTTCTTGCTCCCTCCCTAAGCCCCAGCTTGCGGTGGCCACTTCTGTGTACAATGTAAGCTGGGGTTCCATTTCCATTGGCTTTGTAATCCAGAGTTTCCTTGTATGGGGATATTTTCTTTGGCTTCATTTTGTTTTTGTTTTTTAATTCAGAAAGAGAATAGTCTCTCAGATAACACGATGCACTCTGGCAGAGCTGTTACCTTTTGCAAACCATTCTTGTTTCTGAAGAAATAACACCAGTGTGTGTGTGTGTGTGTGTGTGTGTGTGTGTGTGTGTGTGTGTATGTGTGTGTTCAATAGTGGTCATGTCTTCTAACTTAGAGGGCAGTGAGAAACTTTCCCCTCCCCAAATCCATCTCTTGTGGTGGTGATAGGAAGACAAAAGGAATATTAGCTGGTCTTTCATGTGAGAAATTTGGAAGTTACCACTGCGACTAGTGGCATGTAAAAAGTAACCAAACAACACCCCTGAAAATCAACAACTCTTACAAGTTAGGTCTAAAAAAGAAGTAAGGTCATGAAGTAAATGAATATTTAAAACGAGAGTGACAGATGGACAAAGCTCCCTGGAACAAAAACCTACAAGAAGGGGCTGGGTGTGGTGACTCACTTCTATAATCCCAGCTCCTAGAGGGGCAGAGATAAGGGAATCACTGTGTGAACCAAGCCCTGGCAAAAAGCAAGCAAGACTGTATCTCAAAGAACAAACCAGACGTGGCGGTACATGCCTGTAATTGCAGCTATGTAAGGAGGTGGAGGGAGGAGCCATCCCTGAACAAACTAACAAACAACAATAACAACAAAAACATCAAAGACCCTATCTTAGAAATAACTAAAGCAAAAAGGGTTGGGGTCATGGGTTAGGTTGTAGAATACCCACCTCTGAGTTCAAATCTGAGAGCCACTATAAAAGGAAATTGACAAAGAAAGAAAAGAATGAAAGAAGGAAGGGAGAGAGGGAGGGGGAAGAGGAGGGAAGAGGGGAAGGGGGGAGAGAGGAAAAGGAATTGCTGCTGATACTCATTTTCCTCTTAGTACTGCTTTGGCCGCATCCTGCAGTTTTACTAGTCGTGTTTTTATTTAGTGCAAAATACTTATCTCATTTCTCTTGAGATTGATTCTTCCAGTTGTGTGCTGTCCACAAGTGTGTCATTTAATCTCCATGTATATGGGGATTTTTCCAGCCATCTTTCTTTTATCACTGATTTCTAGTTTAAACTCACTGTGGTCTGAAAACAGACAGAAATTCTGTACATTCTTTTAAATGTGTTAAGGTCTACTATCTGGACCAAACAACAGTCTTTCTTGGTGAATGTGTCAAGTAGTCTTGAGAAGGGCGTTGGGTGAAGTGGCCTAGAGCTATTTGCTATATCCCAATGATTTATGATGATTGATGATAGTTTTGAGTTTTCCTGAATTCTTCCTGACTTCCCCCCCTCCGGATGTACCCATTTCAGAATAATGGGTGATGAATCTCCAGCTCTAACTCTGGACTCATCTATTTCTCTTTGCAGTTCCATCCATTTTCACTTCATGAGGTTTGATGATCTCTTTTTAGAGGCATATACATTGCAATTTGTTGTTAGTGATTTGAACTCAGGTCTTCAAGCTCTCACTGCGCCTTTTCACATAAGGCTCTACCACTTCAGCTACACCTCCACTTCTAGATTTTTGCTGGTTCATTGGAGAGATAAACGCTTCACAGGCTTTTGAACTGTAATTCTCATGAATAATTAGGACAACAGGCATTTTGTCCCTAGTAAAATTTCTTTGCCATGAAATCTGCTTTGCCTGAAATGAACATGGGTTCTTCCAAATTCTTTTGATTCATTTTAGAATAATCTATGTTTCTACATCCATTTACTCTTCATCTGTGGTTGGCGCAACACATGAAATGAATATATTGACAACAAATAATTAAATCTTGTTTATTGATTCGCCCTTACAATCTCTGTCTTTTATTTGGTACACTTAGAAAATTGATATTTAAGGTGATTATTGATTACATTGGACCAATATATGCCATATGATTATTTCCTATTCATTTCCCTTATCTTTGCCCTCATTTTTGCCTTCCATTTTGATTTTGCCTTTATAATTTTAACTGAGAATGTTATAACATTCCATTTTACCTTTTTTAAGATATCAACTATATATATTTTTTAAAAAACACATTTTTATCAGAGCACTGTTGGCTCATGCCTATAATCCTTAGTACCTAGGAGACTTAGATTTGAAGCTCACCATTTGATGCCAGCTCAGGGTAGTAGTTGCCCAAATAAAGTAAACCTAGTCCACATAAAAAAAAAAACCTGTACATGGATGTTTATAGCAGTTCATTCACAATTTCTGAATGGGGGGGATAACAAAAATGTCCTTCAGTGGAGATGGATAAATAAAATACTATACGCAGACAATAGACTTTCATTTAACACTACCAAGAAATAAGCCACAGAGTTAAGGGTAGAACAATTTCCGAGCCTTTGATCTCATCATGTGAGCACTGCCCCCCCCCACACAGTTATTAAATGAAAGACATTCATTTGAAAAGGCTATCCATACCACATGATTCCAACCATGGAACATTCTGGAAAAGCAAAGGTTCCCAGGGTTAAGGGGAAAGAAGCATGCATAGACAGAGCATAGAGGATCTAGGGCAGTGAAAAACCCTGCATGCATGACGAGGGGATGAGGGAAATACGCTGGCACTTGTTGTTCCTATGTGTAAGAATGTATCACACCAGAAGAGAAGCCTAATACAGTCACAGACTTCGAGTGAGGACGGTGTGCCAACGAGGTCCCATTGCTGACAGGGGGTCCGGACAGGGTCGTATGGGCGACCTCTGTGCCTTCCACTCAAGTTCACCATGAACTTCACACTTCTCTAAAGACAAAAGCAGTCTTGATGGCCTATGATTCTGTGTGAACCCTGGCATGGACTTTTGTACGTGTGCTGGAGGAATGCCCACAAAGATCTTTCTGCTTCCTTCTGCATGTGGCTGATATTGGAGAAATCTGACCATTTCCTCTGGCCAGCTCCTTTTCTTTGGAAAGCTCAAGCAGCACTGGCGGGGAAACAAATATGCTGTGTGTATTTAACAGCGTGTGTTCATTAGAGATCTCAAGGGACTGACCACATCACTGAACTTGGCTGACATACTGAAGGAAAGGTCTTGGTTCACGTGCCTAAAAAGCTCAGAGACATCAAGCTCCAGACAAGGCAGGATAAAGGAACTCTTTTAGTTAACATCTTTTAGTTGTTTTTCTTTTCCCTGCTCTGCTTTCCAACCATTTGTATTTCCACCAGAGGCCACAAGATGGCAGCCAATAACTTTCAGTATAAACCAGGGCATCCTGGTTCTCATGAAGAAGGAAAAGAAGGTTCCTCAGATTCCTAAAGAATAAAGTCACACATCCTCTAAAGTCTTCCAGAAACCACTGCTGGTATGTCTGTCCTTGAACCTGCGGTGGGGAGAGGTGGTATATAAAGGTTGTGCATCCCTGGAACTGGCATGAAGTCAACTTCCAGATATTACTGTTCATAGATGTGTGTATGCGCACACATGTGTGTATGTGTGCACGTGTGTGTGAGTGAGTGTGTTTACAGTAGGTCAGAATGCAAAATTCTGTTCATCTTTACCACCTTAATAAGGTTCACACGATGGATCTCGCTCAGATGTGAGATTTAAAATAGCAAGACTCAAAGAAGCAGGAAGTACACTGGGAGCTCAGGAAGGAACAAGTGGGTCGACGGGTACAAAGTTATGCAAGATAAATACATTCTGAAGATTTATCATCCAATGCACAGTGCACGATTAATCAGACAGCACCGTATACTTAAAAATCTGCTGAGAGGCAGTGTGATTTTTCACATAAAAGAAACAGAAAACAAAAATCACAAGCAACTTCCTTTTTTTCCTTTCAGTTCAAAGCTGGCACTCTACCATTTTGAGCCCCAGGTCTACTTCTGGCTCCTTGGTGGTTAATTAGAAATGAGTTTCATGGACTTTCCTGCCAAGTTTCATGGACTTTACATCGTAATCCTCAGATCTCAGCCTCCTGAGCCCGCAGGATGACTGGTTAGAGCCGCCAGTAAGCTTCACAAGCTTACATTTGGGTGGTGGCTAAGACATTTGAAAGCAGCTGTGGGCTGAGAAAAGTTCTTTTCTCTGAGAACAGTGGTTCACACCAGTAATCCTAGCTACTCAGGAGGCTGAGATCTGAGGATTGCTGTTCAAAGCCAGCCCGGGCACTAAAGTCCATGAGACTTTTATCTCCAATTAACCACTAGAAAACTGAGAGTGGCACCGTGGCTCAAGCTGTAGGATTGTAGCCTTGAGCTAAAGAGCTCAGGCCCAAAGTCTAAGCCCCAAGAGCAACCAAAAAGAAAGAAAGAAAGAAAGAAAAAGTTTCCTTTCTTCTTTCTTTTCTTTCTTTCCTTCTTTCTTTCTTTCCTCCTTCCTTTCTTTCTTTCTTTTTGAGAAGCTAAGCACAGTTCAGAGAGGTTGGTCCTCAGAAACATCTTCTTCAGGACTCCAGACTTGCAAATTCACCTCCCTGCCCCTTCTATTCTCTCTCTCTCTCTCTCTCTCCCTCCCTCCCCCCCCACACACATACACACACACACACCTGTGCGCACATACACACATGCACATAAGCCTCTTCATTTGCAGAAGCTTCACACATCTTCATTCTTGATGAATGAATACTTGCTTTTATGGCATTATTTACTTCATGATTGCTTTACTATTGAGTGTTTGGGGTAATTTTATTTTTAACTAACATCAATGAGTTCTGCTATAAATACTTCTATAATTGTAGTTTTGTTCTTATGAATTACTTACCATATTTCTGGGAGGAAGGATCTTTTCTTCCTTTTTTGTGGCTCTTAGCCCAAACATCAACCAATTTATACTTTTCCTAGCAACGATTTCCCAACAGTCTCACTAGTGCTGAATTCTATCATTTATCCTTTTACTTGTTTATCTGATATGTGTTAAATGGCCCCTTCTAATTGTTTGCATCTGAATTTCTTTAATTAACTTTAGAGGCTTAGCGTTTCAGAAGCTGGCTTAATGTGGGTATTTCTGGAATATGAAACTCTCTGTGCATGTCCTAGTCCCTCTGAGACTCTGGTTTAAATGAACCCGATATATTTTAGATATTAAACTTTAAATATGCAGAAAACACTTTTATTCTCTTACCATCTCTTTTTGTCTTGTTTTTATGGAACATTCATATTCTACACTTTTACATTTTTATTCAACTAAACCTATCTTTTTTTCTCTTTCTTTCTTCTTTTTTTTTTTTTGTGGGTCATGGGGCTTGAACTTGACCTGGGTGCTGTCCCTGAGCTCTTCACTTCAAGGCTACTTTCCTACCCCTGGGCCTGGGCATTGTCCCTGAGCTCTTCAGCTCAAGGCTACCACCCTACTCTTGAGCCAAGCCCCACTTCCCATTTTCTAAAGGTTAATTGTCGATAAGAGTTTCAGGTCTGTTTGTGCCAGGGCTGGCTTTGAACCTTGATCCTCAGATCTCAGGCTTCCTGAGTAGCTAGGATTACAGGTGTGATCCACCACACCCGGCATATCATTTTTTCTTACTTTGAATTTCTCTCATTCTCTAAATTGTAGGCATAAATGTATGATTCATAGTTCATAGGCAGGAAAACTATTCTACTTGGTAATTTTCAATATGATTTTTGTGTATGTATACCTGGACTAATGTTTGTCCTCAGGCCTCATGCTCATGCTTGGCTTTTGCTCAAGTTCGGTGCTCTACCACTTAAGCCATAGTTCTACTTCCAGCGCTTTTTTGTTGTTGTTGATTAAATGGAAATAAGAGTACCATAGACTTTTCTTTCCTGGGATGGCTTTGAACCATGATCATCAGATCTCCCAAGTAGTTTAGATTGCAGGTGTAAGCCACTAGCACCCCTCGTTCAATATGCTACATATATAGTTGTTTCTTTTTAATCTCCTGAGATTAAATCCAAGAACCGAGTCATTACAAGCCTTTCAGCTACTTTTCTGAATTGGATTCTCAGCATATGTTCTCAGGGTAGCTTCCACACATACTACGGTTAATATAGTGGTGTGTGTGTGTGTGTGTGTGTGTGTGTGTGTGTGTGTGTGTGTTTACAGTAGGTAAGAATAGAAAATTCTTTGTTCATCTTCACCACCTTCATAAGGAACATACAATTGATCTCGCTTAGATGTGAAAGTTAAAATAGCAAGACTCAAGAATTTGGTAGGAATCTCAATTCTCAGAGCCCACCGTGTAGCTGTGGACAGGGAACTCCTGGGCAGCCGTGTTTTCACAAGCCTTGCTAGTGAGGAGCATGTCTGATACACATTGCAGCCTCGAGTCCAAACTCAACCGTCACAATTACAGTCACTTCTAGCTTTTAATTACCTGTTACTCAAAAGCCACCTCGCTTTCCTAGGCAATTTCTTTGGGGCCCACAGAGTATTATTTATGCTTTGTGTGGGCAAGCTTGACTACCATGTCCCTCTGCCTGTACACTGCCTGGCATGGTTCACTTGCCGTTGCCCTGGGCTCCACACCCCCACTGGTTATACTCTTTACACTTCCTGTCCCCCTCCTGGGTTATTAGCTGGGTGTGATTAAGTGTGCGTTCTAGCTTGGCTGATGGAGAATGTCTCAGCCACACTTCCTGTCCAGCTCGCTGGGGGCTGTCCCCAGAAGCTTCGTCAGTAATGACGTTTCTTCTCCTCAGGTCAGTTGTGAAGTGTTCAAGGACAAACTGGGAGGGCAGAAGCAAGGAGTCTTAATGTGTTGAACTGGAAAAGAATCAGAGGTGGGAAAACATTCAGAAAGTCTTGGAAAAGAAGTAGTGGGAAGTGGCAAGGTGGCAAACTTGAGGAAAGGCCATTTTCTGTACAGGAAGAGTCCGCCAGGTGGATGGTTAATAAGGTGACAGGAAAAAGGGGTAGGTTACTGTGGAATTTGTTCTGCTTGGACACATACCATTCTCCATGGCCTCTGCTGGGCTTTTATATGCTGAGATGAAAGCAGTGGCGTGGGAACCATATTCCGACAAGAGGCAGTGGCAGTGCCTGCGCCCCATGCAACTGAGAGAGCTTCATCCAAGAAGGGGTGGGGGTTGCTGCTGAGTCAGGAAGGCTCCGCCCATGTCCAGGAAGGGCGGGGGAGGTGGAGAGAGCTGGAGGTGGTGAGATAGAAGGGAATATATTGTAAATATGAGTAGCCATGTTGCCACGACCTCCATTCTCTCTGTATGACCTACAGAAGCCCTTTAGAAAGAAGTAAAGTGAATGCCCACTATAAACTGCACACATGGGTGTATGGGTGTATGTGTATGTGTAACATATATCTATATATCTCAATACATATTGACAAGGATGGGGTGGGGGTGAGAAGGAGATCCTTACACTCTATAGGAGGAAATGTATGTCAATGAATGCAACCACTATGCCAATATAGTATAGAGGTTCCTCGAACAAGCAGACATGGAACTACCGTATAATCTTGCTATACTACCTCTGGGCACGTGTACCAAGGAATGTAAGTCGGCATACAGCAGCTATACCTGAGGCTCTGCATATGTAATCTCGGGGAACTTCGTGTATGGACCGCAGCAGCACGCTGAAGCCATCTCTACCCTCGAGGCAGAAGACTCGGGAGAAGGTGACCACCAGAATACAGAGTGTGGCCGTCTCTGCCTCTATCTCGTCCTCCCCTTCCATCTTTCCCTTCCTCCTTTGACGTATAAACAGTTCTCCATTCTTGCTACTCATTTTTTTCCTCTTGTATCTAAGCTAATCACATTATTCCGATAATGATAGAATAACTCCAATAGTGACGAACTATTAATTGATGTGGGTTAATGATGCTTGTAGTATTAACAATTTTGTTCCATTTGTATCAATTTATTCCTTCATTTAACAAGTCTTTATTGGATATCTCCTGTGAGTCAGGTGTCATTCTAAACCTTGGCACATGGTTGTGGAAAAGATAAGAAAGCATCCTATGCACCTGGGAGCTTATCGCCTTCCTGTCTTCTATATTTCCCAGGATGCATGCTGGCATTTCTGCGGAATGTAGATTCTGGTTTTTCTTTTCATAGCACATAATAGGATGCTGCTAGATACTAAATCTTTAAGAGCAGCAATCTCAGGCTTAAGATCACCTGTGCCTGGATGACACAAATATCTTACACATAATATTCTTTTGGTAATGGTCACTAATATCTGATAATAACTGAGTATTTTTTTTTCAGTTGAACATTCAGCCTCAAATAGCAGTCAGAACACAAGAGATTATCAGCAACCTATGTAGGCAAACCCAGGCAAGTGCATGACTTAGCTGGGTTGTTGGTTTGTTTGTTTTTTCCTGTGTCTGGTTTTTCTCTCTCAGTGACAGTTTAGAAAGGCAGGGCTTATATTCAAGTAGAAAACACTCCCCAAACAGAAGATGTCCCTGTGATTTGACAGTGTTTGGACTGTCTTTCTTGCAAAGGCTTATTTTTTTTCTAAGATGAGTGCACATCTCGCACTGTGTATATATTTTACGAGCATGAACAAAAAGAAAATAATAGTTACATCATTTCATGCAAGACTCAGGAAGACTTCTCCTTCACTGTTGAAGACATGAGCACAGAGTGAATGATTAGCGTGTTACCTGAACAACATTCATGGTTGTTAATGTGTGCCTTTGCTTGATAATAACAGCCTGTCTGCATTATTCTATGAAAGGTACCAACGATTCTCCACCAAGCAGTTTCTCTTTAGTCTATCATCGATTTCTCTGTCTGACTTTCTGTTTGCTTGGCCGTCTCTATCATCTATCCATTTATCATCTATCTTTCTATCATTAGATACTGGATTACTTTATTTTTCATGTATTTATTTAGTTTGCTGTTCGTAGGGTATGGGCACTGTCCCCGAGAGTTTTGTGTTTAAGCTTAGCACTTTACCACTTTGAACCACAGCTCCACTTCTGGCTTTCTGTGGTTCACTGAAGGTAAGAGTCTCACTGAGATCCCTGCTCTAGCCTGGGACTGAACTGTGATCCTCAGATCTCAATCTCCAGAACAGCTAGGATTACAGGCATGGACCAGCCACTAGCGCTCAGCTCTGGTATTGCTTCTAATTGTACTTTAAGTTACTTGAAGCCAATCTTATTTAATGCTTGGCTTAAAATGGCTTTTACAACTAAAATTGTATTCTCTAAAACAGTTTTAGGTGTACAGAAAAATAAAAAAATAGAGTTTTCATAAAGCCCTTTTATCCAGGGTACAATTTTTTCATGGTATTAATGTCTGGCACTAATGTGGTACTTTTTCTTTTTTACCAACGTTAAAACAGATTTATATTGAGATTCACCTTGTAGATTTTTGGTGGTATGAACTCACAGCCCTATGCTTGCTAATCTATCACTTGAGCCATGACCTCTAGCCAACCCGTACATTTGGATAGTCGCACACAAGTGTATCTGTCATTACATTATCATACGAACCAGTTTCACTGTCCTAAAAGTCTGTGCTCCACCTCAAAATCCTCCGTCACTCCCTAACTTCTTGAAACCACTCATATTTCCATTGGCATTGTAGTTTTGTCATTCTCAGAGTCATCTAGCTGGAATTATAATGTATGTTACCTTTCTTGCTGAACAATACATCTTTCTTTAGGTTTCTTCTAGGTCTCCTTTTTGATGTCATAGATCATTTCTTTTTAGTTTTTAGTTTTAATCACTGTGTAATATTCCAGTTTGTGGCTGTACCACACTTGTTTCATACATTTCCAGTAGAGAGACAGGTTGGTTGTTTCTGAGTCTTGGTGATAAAGAATAGAGCTAACATAAACATCTATTTGGGCAGGTTTTTATGTGTGCATATGTTTTCAACTCATTTGGTTAAATGCCAGTGAACACGATTGTCACATTGCATGGTAACAGTGTGTTTATTTTTATCAGGAATTGTCAAACTGTTTTCCAAATGGGCTGTAACATTCTGCGTTCCCACCAGGCAGTGACTGAAGACTTCCTGTTGCTTGTCATTCTTACTAGCATGTGGTGTTGTCATTGCTTTGGATTTCAGCCATTCAAACAGGCTAACATTCTACCAGGCTACATGGCGTGCTATGGTATTGTTGTTTTAAATTCTAGTCCCCCCCCCACACGACAGATCGAAGTGGGACATCTTTTCAGTGCTTCTTGTCATCTGTGAATCCTCTTTGGTGATATATCTGTATGGCTCTTTGGCCTAATTGGGTTGTTTGTTTCTTCTTGTTTTTTTCTTATTGCTGAGTTTCATGAGTTCTTTGTAGTTTGTTTTGGATACCAGTCTTTTGTCAAGTCTATGTTCTGCAAATATTTTCTCCTAGTCGGAGGCTTGTCTTTCACTTTCTTAACAGTGTCTTTCACAGAGCAGAAGTGTTTTGATTTTAATGAAGCCCAACTTACCCATTTTCTTCTTTCGTGGGTTGTGCTTTTTGTGTTGTATCTAGAAAGTCATAAATCTCTAAGCTAGGCATTGTAGTACACGCCTGTGATACCAGCACTTAGGAAGCTGACCCAGGATGGATCATGAGCTCAAGAAAGCCTTTGCTACAGAGCAAGATTCTACCTCATAAAATCAAAACAAAAACAAACAAACCAAACCAAAGGTGATCCCCAAACTCAAGATCAACTTTTTAACACTTTACCTTTAGGTCTACGATCGATTTTAAGTCTCTAAGCCTTTTGTTGTAATTATTTTTAAGACAGAGTGTTGTGCGTTTTGCTTCAACTGGCATCTGACAATACTCTTACCTAAGTCTTCTGAGGAGCTGAGATTACATTGTGTCCCTTCACTCCCAGCTAGTTATTTGAGGTAAAAATATCTTTTTTTTTACCTGATTCTGTCTTATACTACAATCCTCCTGCTCTCTGTCTCCCAAATTGTTTTTTTTTTTAACCTGGCAGTGATCAGTGTTATAGCACTATTTGATGAAAAACAAAACGACCCTTTCTTTACTGGATTGCCTTTGCCCCTTTGTCAAAGATTAGTTGACATATCTCTTTGGATAGATTTCTGGACTTTCTGATTTACTGATCTACTTGCCCATTTTTCTAAACACTTAGAACACTGTCTTGGTTATTTTGTGATTTTTACAGTAGATCTTGAAGCCAGCTAGAGTCAGTTCCCTGAGTTTTTGTCTATCAATATTCTGTTGGCTGTTCTGAGTGTGGTTTGGTTTTGATTTTTGCTTTCCATGTAAACTTTAGAACTGGCTGAATTTCAGAACTCTGATATTGTACAGTGGTATAGTAATGGTCATCTGGTGTATGAATTTGGAAGATTGAAGCCATGAGAGTTTGTCATGAAGAGAATTGAATTCAGATCCCTTTTATTTTCTTCCCTTACTGTCTCTTGAAAGTAGACCAAGTATGTATACAGGGACTGGTTTCAAAATTTGTTTCTTGACAAATGTACCTGGACTTTATGCACAACAGAATCAGGTACTCACCTTAGCCACCAGACCCACTGCAGAGCAACCTCACTTAGAAAATTAGCAAAAGTTCAGAGTGCTTAGGAAACTGACAGCTTGTGGACTGAAACAAGAAAATTGGCCAAGGATCAGAACAGTGAAGCTCTTAAACTATGGCTTCACAGAGAGCAAGCTTTAAAAATACCAAGTGAGTTGTCCATGTAGAAATCCAACCCTCTTGTGACCTCAAATCCAAGGATGACACCCCTAAGGCTGAGTGGAAAATTATTCTCTGATGTAGCCTAGATGAAGCTCCCAAACCAAACCCAGGAACCTGTGTTGCTTTAGTTTCCCTTATTGGGAAAATAATACAGATGTTTAGGAAATACAAATTGAGAAAACTAAGCCAGGAGCTGGTGGCTCACGCCTGTCATCCTAGCTACTGAGGAAGCTGAGCTCTGAGGATCACAGGTCAATGCCAGCCCACAGCTGGAAAGTTAATGAGACTCTTCAATTAACCACAAAAAGCCAGAAGTAGAGCTGTGGCTCAAAGTAGTAGAGCAGAAGAGCTTAAGGACAGTCCCCAGGCCCTGAGTTCAAGCCCCACGATGGACAAAAAGGAAAAGAAAAAAGAAAACTAGAAGGAAAGCATTCTCCTACATGTTCTTGTCCTGCAGGAAGTAGTGTGAGTCCTAGTTTAGTATGTTGCTGCTAGGGGCTATTCTATGAGCACGTCTGGAACCTGAGGACTGACCTTTTGCACTGTCTTTAATTCTCTTCCACTGGGCCTGCCGCATCTGAATACATGCATGTCTGGACTTTTTGTTACATGGACATTTCTGAGGACACTTTATAGAGCTTATAGAATGGCTTTTGATGGTTGTATCACACTCTTACCATATGGCTATGATCGTTCATTGAAGCCTTCTGCTATGACTAGAAAATTTGTTAGTATAATTGTGTTCTTATAGTATATGCATGTCTTCACCCATATCTTTGATCTTGACATCGTTCTGGAGTAGGGATGCTTTTTTACGTGTTTCAAGGCAGCCCTCTTCAAAGATTTTGTTGTCAGATTTGTCAAAACGCGTGTTTTTAACACATTAGCACCATATTCTTCCCACTGTCTTCCCGTCTGAAAGCAATGCGGAACACTTATCTTGTCTCTTTTCCATCAATTTGTTTGTTTTTACCCTTCTAGTAGCTCTTAGCCAGATATAAATATCTTCTGTTAGTTCAATTGAAGATGGGACAATGACCTTTAAAGGAGGTCCTGGGATAAAAACTAAACCAAAGAGCTGTCAAAACAGAAAGTCATACAGACTTGTTCTTAATAAGGACCTGCCAGGCAGACTTGCCAATGATTGCAGATGCTTCTCTGCATAGAGTATTAAGATGACCCCAAACTTTTTCTTCCAATTCCCGAAAAGTTGAAATGTTCTCAGTTTTGAATCAAAAGGTTTTGTGTGTGTGTGTAATGTATATGTTATATATAATGGATGAGAAATGTTTTCTTACTTTTGAAATTCACAAATCAAAATATATGATATATAATATATATCCATTATATATCATGTCATGGATTTTACAAAAAAAAAGTGCTTTCCTCTTCCCTTCCTCCTCAGAATATGTGAGTAAATGGCTGAATGCTTTCTTTTGCTGTTCCAATCACATTTTTCTGCCAAGTTTACTCGATCTTACCTACTCAGTTGTGTTTGGTCATTGAAATCACCTAAGATTGTGTCAACTCTATTTTTCACAATGCTTAAACCATGTGTGAGAGTATGCATGCACATGTATGCTGTGTGCACATGTATGCTTGTGTGCGTGTGCACATGTGGTTGTCGAGGTAAAATAGGTAATGGATTGTTCACTGGGATGATTTTAGATTCATCAAACAGCACACCAACCACAAAATACTTCCCCACAGTCCAGACCACTTTTATATTACTTATCCATAAAAATAGTAGATTCTAATGTAAGAAAACTATAGACTAGCAAGGCACCCGTGGCTCGGGCCTGTAGTCCTCGCTACTCAAGAGGCTGAAATCTGAGGATCATGATTTGAAGCAGAGAAAGGAAGGTCTGAGACCCATCTCCAATTAACTACAAGAAAACTGGCGCTGTGGCTCAAAGTAGTAGAGCACCAGGCTTAAGCAAAAGAGCATAGGGAGCACGCCCAGGCCCAGGAAAAACAAACTATAGACTGGTCAGACATGGTGATTCACCTGTAATCCTAGCTACTTGAGAGGGTGAGATCTGAGGATCACATTTCAAAGCCTGCCTGGCATGGAAGTCTGAGAGACTCTTATCTCCAATTAACCAGCAGAAAACAAGGAGTGGCACTGTAACTCCCCATGGTCGAGTGGTAGCCTTGAGCCAAAGAACTGGAGGACAACACCCAGGCCAAAGTTCAAGTTCCACCATGGATCAAAAAACAAATCCGCAAAAATAAATAAATTAGATCCATTAAGATAGATAAAGAATGACAAAAGTGAGGATTATTTACGGATATGTAGTTATACTACTATTTGAAACCATCCTATATAATTCATAATACATGAAAAACACAATGTGATTATCTCAATGAGAAATAAAAAGTAATAGCAAGATTCAGTGTCTGGGGGCTGGTTGTTTGGTGGAATGCTAGTGGTGGAATGCTTGCCTAGCATGACGAAGACCCGGGTTCAATTCCTCAGTACCACATACATAGAAAAGCCAGAAGTGGTGCTGTGGCTCAAGTGGTAGAGCTCTAGTCTCGAGCCCAACGACAGTGCCCAGGCCCTGAGTTCAGTCCCTAGGACTGCCCCCCCCAAAAAAAAGATTCAATATTTACTTAGGATTAAAAAACCATCAGAAAATTGGAAGTGAAAATTTTCACTTCCAATGAAAGGTACATTTGAAAAATCTGTACCAAATATTAAATCAGCTCCATGCTGAACATTTTTCCCCATAGTAAGAATGCAAGCAAGGATAGGATTTTTTATTTTTTTTTTTGGTCATTTGTGGGGCTTGAGCTCAGGGTCTAGATGCTGTCCTTGAGCTCTTTCACTCAAGGCTAATGCTCTGACACTTTTGAGCCACAGCACCACTTCATGATCCTCAGACCTCAGCCTCCTGAGTAGCGAGGAAGACAAGTCATGAATCGCCAGCACCTAGCAAGGGTAGAATCTTTACTACCACCACTCACCACTTCTCCTCACAGTTGTACCAGGACAAACACAAAAACAAAAAGCAGTGTGGAAAGGCAAGGGGGGAAAAAAGACACGCTTTCAGATTCTGCTCCGTTTTTCCTCACTCAGAGCCATTTTCCTTGTTCCAGTTGCAAACACAAGACTTACTTGTGACCATGAATGGTGGAGGGGAGGGGCTGCAGGCAGACAGATCCTACACATCCTACAGAAGGGAACCAAAACCAGCTGTTTTCCCTGTTCCCTGCCAATGTCAGTCAGCACCCAAGCATGCGGGGAATGCGACAGAAATTGCATACACAGGAAAGTATGCTGTTAGTGTATTAGCTAGGCTGACCTATTCTCTCAGGCTGTTCTGGGAAATAACTGTCATTGGCAGTGATTTTAGTCAACGGCTCTCCCTGTCATCTTGTATAATTAGGGATAACCATTTTCTCCAAGGTG
Source organism: Megascapheus bottae (assembly GCF_031878675.1). Classification (NCBI taxonomy): domain Eukaryota; kingdom Metazoa; phylum Chordata; class Mammalia; order Rodentia; family Geomyidae; genus Megascapheus; species Megascapheus bottae. The sequence continues at coordinate 7,872,237 of NC_143535.1, read as the reverse complement.
GCAAAACATGCAAGATCCAGGATCCATCCCCCGCCTCGTCCCGTCCGCCTAGACACCTCCCACACAACAACTCCATTTTCGTCACCCTTAGAACGTGAATGGTGGCTGGGCAGAACAAGTCACTGTGGCAACATCAAGCCCAGCTCGATGGTAGGAGGGTAGCCAAGCCTAGAGCCAGGCAAGGCTGACATTTGCAGTCAGCTCCACGGACAGAGGGGAGGTGAATGACAGAGCTGTTTTCTAAATGTCTTACCTGTCCATCACCTGGTACCAAAATGCCCCCTTCAGAGCTCAGGCCTTTTTATTTTTATCTGTGGAGATCATAGCCCCAAAAGGATTTATAAACAGTATTTTAACATGTCAAGAGGAGAAAGTGATTAGAAAAAAAGAAAGAAAAAGAAAAAAGAAGGAGGAATTTTTCTTGCCTCACAGGGTGAAAGGATTTAAATATGTAATAGCCTTTAGCAGTTGCTTTGTTCTAACTCTATGCTTTTATCTACTGCTCTTGGAAATGGCTTCATTTAGCCAAACTCTTTCCCTCCTGTCTCCATCACCACCGGTTGTTTTTTTATTTCTTCTTCTTCTTCTTCTTCTTCTTCTTCTTCTTCTTCTTCTTCTTCTTCTTCTTCTTCTTCTTCTTCTTCTTCTTCTTCTTCTTCTCAGTACCAACCACAAGGCTCTGCTTCATTAGCGTCCTTGTTTGTTCATGCCAGAATCATTGATGCTATCAATTCAAGCAGTGTTCATACATTAACCATCATTAAGAAAAAAACAGTAAACAGCCTCTCTCTGGAGTAAAACCATTCCCAGAGCTGACACTTAGAGACTAAGAAATGGAGTTACTCCTAGGTGCTGGGGATGTTTGACACCGAAGCTTTGTCTAACAGTTGTCTGGTGTGTTCTCTTGAGTTTAGACAACGAATCTCCCTATAGCAGGATAGAGAGAATGGTACTGTTGTGTTTTTAATAAGACTCACAGTCCCCTTGTCACTGCCAGCCCAAGAAAGTGCCTGAGAGCCTCTCTCTCCCTCTCTCTCTCTCTCTCTCTCTCTCTCTCTCTCCCTCTCTCTCTCTCTCCCCCCCCCTTCTTAGTTCCTTAAGGTTGTCATTAAGTCATGCACGGGCTTATTTGTGGCATCCTGAACACAATTAAATAGAAAAGAGAGAGTGAGAGAACACATACATTAAAAATAATTGTTCTTGAAGATTTGCTATCTAATAAATGATAGATTTTTGATAATTAAAAAAAAACCTAGCGGAGTAGGGATGGCTCATGCCTGTGATCTTAGCTAATCAGAAGACTGAGATCTGAGGATCGTGAGTCAAAAACCAGTCTAGGCATGAAAGGCCATGAGACTCTTATCTCCAACAAACTACTCAGAAAAAAAGCCAGAAAAAGTGGCCCTGTGGCTCAAGTAGTTGAGCACTACAGCAAAAGAAGCTCAGGGACAGCTCCCAGGCCCAGAGTTCAAGCCCCACAACCAAAAAAAGAAAAAAAAAAACCCCACCATATTGCTAGCAGTATGGGGTTTAATTGGGAGCAATTCTAGTAGCCCCAGCTTCTCCAATACCTTTTCTGTGGTTTTATTTATCTGACTTCTTCCAGAGACTTCTGAAGAGCTGTGGACTATGGATATGATGTTGCTGGACCAAATCTTTCCATAGTCAAATCATTCTCAGGAAATGTCAGGAAGCCACACAAGCCATCCATTTCTGTCAATCCTTTCCTCTGCCAATTTGCATTTGTTTGATGTTTGATTGAGTTCTTATGCTAAAGCCATTCATAAAAACAAAAAAGGACTGTGAAAAAGAAGATTCTATGAAGCATATGGAAATGCACCTTCCTCTCAAATCTTCCTATGTTTTTAGCCTTTTTTTTTTGCCAGTCCTTGGGCTTGAACTCAGGGCCTGGGTGGGCACTGTCCTTGAGTTTCTCTTGCTCAAGGCCAGCACTCTACCACTTGACCCATAGCGCCATTTCTGGCTTTTTCTGTGGATGTGGTACTGAGGAATGGAACCCAGGACTTCATGTATGCTAGGCAAGCACTCTTCTACTAGGCCACATTCCCAGCCCTAGCTTACTTTTAATCATCGGACATTTTGTCTGTGATCATCTGTTCTGTCGTAGTATGGAGGGACTCAAAATATTCCAATTTTTTTCAGGGTCTGGTGGGTTTCAGTTAAAATGGATTCTAGAAGCATAAGAGAAAAGGAAAAGTTCCTTCTGCAAACTGACCTTGTCTGCTGGAATTTCTTACCTGTGACCCAAGTTGAAAAATCACTGTCCTGTGTGTGGCTGGCAGTCTTCGGGCCAGTGAGAAAGTCCTTGGGGTAGAGACTCCAAGCCCCAGAGAAAAGCTGATGAGACACACCTCACAACAACTTCCCGGCTGCTGGAGGAGCCCTCTTCCCTGTGGAGGAGCTGTTGGCTGGGGACCAGCCATGTGTGGGTTTTCCATCACAATGTCACAGACTTAAATTTGTAGCAGGTTGTTTGAAGGAAGTTCTGCCCTAGGTTTGACCTGCAAAGCTTGATTTTTGGAGGACATCTGACATCTGATCCACAATGTTCACAATCCAGCTAAGTTTCCCTAACGGTGCCTGTCTCATATGGTGACCTTATCCGATTTTTCCTTTAGCATCCTGGATACTGCATCAGCTTCCAGAGTATTCTTTTTTCCCCCTTCTTCTACCTTTCATATATATGTATATACATATATATATTCTTAATATCTCCTATAATAGTCCATGCACATATTAAAGTACTTACGACAGGAATCCTTTCACACCGAATGTACAAAGTTCTTTCACACATATTTGACTTTCATAAAGAATTTTAGGTGGAAACTACTATTAGTATCTTCTTTGTTTGAGGGTGTGGGGGTTGTTTGTCCTGACACTTGAACTCCGGGCCTGGCACTATCCTTGACCTTTTGTTCTCAAAGCTAACATTCTACCACTTCAGCCACAGTTCTACTTTTGGGTTGTGTGTGTGTGTGTGTGTGTGTGTGTGTGTGTGTGTAATTGAAAATAAGCCTTTTCTTCCCAGGAAAACTTTGAATTGTGATCCTCAGATCACAGATGTGAGCCAAGAGAAGTTATCTTAAAGGTTGCTACTATTGTTGAATACCCTGGTCTGTGCTCTGATTGGTTGCCTCTATAATAGCTATCTGTTTTATTTTTTAATTTTTCATTTTTTGCCAGTCCTGGGCTTGAGCTCAGGGTCTGAGCATTGTCCTTGGACTTTCTCAAGGCTAGAGCTCTACCACTTGAGCCTCAGCACCACTTCGGCTATTTTTTGTGGGCCATGGAGCTTGAACTTGGCCTGGGCACTATCCCTGAGCTCTTCAGCTCAAGGCTATGAGCCAAGCCCCACTTCCCATTTTCTAGAGGTTAATTGGAGGTAATAGTTTCAGGTTCTTTTGTGCCCTGGCTGGCTGTGAACCTTGATCCTCAGATCTCAGCCTCCTGAGTAGCTAGGATTACTGACGTGAACCATCGTGCCAGCTTTTTTCTATGTATGTGGTATCGAGGAATCAAACCTGGGTATTAGTGCAGGCTAGGCAAGCACTCTACCACTAGGCCAAACTCGGCTGCCCTAGTTATTTGTTTTTAGGTGACTTTGTATTCTTTTGGTCCTCTGAAAATCTGATACAGTTGTTAACTCCTGAGTTGTTAACTCCTGATAGGTACTCCTTGTAAATTACTCCCTCAAGGTAATGGTAAGGTAATGGGAAAGGATGAACTTGGAGGGAATGGAGAGTCACAGGGGCTCCAAGCCTTGTTTCTTCCTGGAATCTCTTCTGAAACAGTGTTGTCTCTTTTGCATCTAGATTCCATTTGCAAGGCTGACCAGGGGCTGTGGTCATACCTATCACTACCACTGTGGAGATTGAGGCAAGAAGGCCTCAAATTCAAGGCCAGGCTCCCACACACAGAGAGACCTCTTTTCACAAAGAAAAACACATTACCTGTTCTTTCCTCTGAGTTGCCTAATTAGACCTTAGGCCATTCCACCTTGGTTTATAGCAGTCATTTGCATGTTTATTTCTGCCATTGTTGCTGGCTTCTTATTTCAAGGGCTATGTCATTTAATTTTGTCATTTATTTTCCTCCCCGTCTTTTTATAACATGCCTCCATAAACTTCGTTGATTTGAATTGCTAACAGCAGCAATAGTAATTATGATAATAATGTTAGCAAAGCCTTTGGTGAGTATTCGTAGTCAGTGGTTTCAGTTATATTTAGAAAGTAAAGTTGTGTTTTTTTTTTTATTTAAACAACATCGTATCACTTTCTTTGGCTTTCCACAGCTGAAAAGAAAAAAGAAATTTCTTCATCTATTTACCTATTTTGCTGTCATTTGAGGAGCTTCATTTCAAATACCTAGCTATTCAATTGGATGCTTTTGTATGCAGTAGGACAAAGTTCCGACTATTATCCTTTACACACAAAATGCTTGCCCAGCAGCAGAGCATCTATTTTGCTCCCTGGAGACTTTTTTTTTGTTTCTTATCCTAAACCTTGAAAATGTCTTTCTGTCTGAGGTCCTGTCCCAGTTATTTTGGCCCTCACCCATAACTTTGGTTATACACCATGTTAAAAGGTGAAAGTGAAATGAAAACTTATCTTCCTGCTCAGACCTAACCTTCATTTATTTGTGAGTCTGTAAGAACTGACATGAGATCTAATTCCATACTTCTGGGCAAACAGAAGAAAATAGAGAATGAACTAAATGAGCCCCATGAGAAATCAAGCCCTGTGTGGACATGTTGGCTAAGTGGCAGAATAACTTTCTGCTTAAGTGAGAAACTGGTTAGAAGTCAGCCATGTGTGGAAGATTTCACACACACACACACACACACACACACACACACACACACACACACACACACAATGGCTATAGATGTAGAAGTCTTCATTTAAATTAAAAAAAAAAGAGTGAAGAAAATGATTAGGAAATAATTAAAAGGAAAACAGTGTAATTCCCAAAGCAGAGAAATGTGATGATAAAGTGATCTCTCTTCCCTCTTGGGTTTCCTGCCAGCTGGAAGGGGGAAAAATAAAGAAAAACAACTCCTTGTTTCTGCCCCTAATTTGAAATATCTGGAGCACTGGATTTATTGACAGGAAGTGTATTTGCCATCTAATCAGAGCGATCCCAAAGGGAAATAAATGTTGTCTACATCAGAGGCACCCTAGAGACCTGGCTGTTCATAGCTGCATGAACAGGAAGGAAGGCACACCATCTTCCCGCTAAAGAGCCACACAGTTGGTTAAAGAAGGAACATTTCTTCATTAGTGTCATTGGGGTCTGGGGGATTGACAATGCTGCTAAGGTTGGGGGCTCTCTAATGGGATATTGCAGCCATAAAGCAGAATGAAAATAATAAAATAGAATGCTCCATTCTCCTGTCAATCTCCAGTCCTTGGTTTCTTTCTTCTTTTTATCTATCATCTATTTATTGTTTCTTTTTTGTTTTTCTTGGTTCCTTTCTTTCGGTCTTTCTTGGTTGTCTTTTGATATTCTAGGTATAACCCTGGTAAACTAATACATAGGGTTGAGATTTAGTTTTGTGTTTGGCAATTGTGCAACAGGCACAATTTGACAGGAATTGCTGTAAGTGAAGGAAACTGCCAGGTGGGTAGACAAAAAGAAAACAATGTTGCCAAATTACCAATTAAGGAAAGTGCCAGTGGGGAAAACTGGACCTAGGCCTGCTATCAATAAAAATGATATAACATGATGCTACTCTGGAAAAGACATTTTGAAGAGACACTTAATGAACAAGACAAAAGAGGTAGGTTACACAGAATGGCTATACATATACATGCACACACACACACACACACACACACACACACACACACACGCCAAATTCAGACCACAAAGAGAGGCAGTGCTGTACAAGTCATTTGTTGTGAAGTTTTAGGTATCTAAGAAACACATAAATCCAATTATGCTATGGTTGATAGGATGATTTCCCCCTCCATAAATAAATGGAGAAAGGTGGCCTTTTAGTCAATTCTGTTCTAATCTCCTTATCATAAAGGAAGGAGTCAGACCATGAAAGACCCTGGGAATCAGACAGGAATAAGCTATAGGCCTGGCTCACCCTCAGGGAGCAAATACTCTAGCAAAGGAACTAGCAGGTACACAAGTTATTTGAATAAATTGAATATTCTCCAACTTTATCCATCGTGAAAGCCAATGTCAGTTTTGTGGTGACATTTGTTTCTCTAAGCTCCTTCCTGTCTCCAGCCCATTCTCCCTCCCCGTGGATTCCTTCATTTCATTCCTTTTCTTCTACTCCACCCCCACCCCCACCCCTGGCAGTACAAATAGAAAGGGTCCTCAGCTTCTGCACATCTTAGAATTGCCAAAGCCCTGAGTCGAAGCCCAGCAATGGAAGAAGAAGAAGGGGAGAGGAGCAGGAGGAGGAGGAGGAGGAGGGTGGGGGGGAGGAGGAAAAGGAGGAGGAGGAGGAAATTCTCCAATGATCTCCTTCCTTCAACTGGGCCTCATTCCCTAATCTTTCCTTAGCCTCCCCAAGCTGCACCAGCTGTGGTCCAGACTTTCAAAGTTATATAGACCTCAGGAAGACACTTAAGACCCAAACATTACTGGTACCAGAGGCACTCACTCAAAAGTAGATAAAAGAAACAAGATGGGAAGAACTGAAGTCCCTGGAGTAACTCTGAGGGGAAGAGACGCTCGCTAAGCTGCTCAGTCAATGGGAAACAGAATTAAAGTATTTTGCTTGGGCAACTGCATTGGGTGGGGGTCCTTAGAATTCAATCTTATTCGTTCTTGGATTATCCCGCAAATGGTTGGAAACCAAAGAAGACTGGTTTCCACTCCTTTATAAGACTTTGGCATCACTCCTTTTAAAACCTTTAAGTCATTTATGAATATATTTTAATGGTACATCATTGGAAAGTCATCCATGGAAGGAACAATTGTGAAGAAATAAGATTTTCCTTCTTTCCAAGTGAATTATTCAGCCTAAGCTCACTACTCTGACCAAATTAAATGAAGGTAGCAGACATGTGTTGCTGTCTTGATGTTTGATTTCAGCCCTGTCTTCTTATTATTTGGGGAGTGTTGGAAACAGTGATCACAAAATTGAGGGTTCACAATGACTCTCCCTCTTAGGCCTAACAAGAGGTTGGACAGATCTGATTATGGTGCAGAGTGGTGGATGTACACTGGACAGAGCCTGGGGCCTTGTCCTTTGCTGCTGGGCAGGAATCTGGACTGGATGCTCCAGGCACTTGTCAGCTCTTCAGGTCAGAGACACGACCTATGCAATTAATTCACATCGGTCTTGAGAAACCCCCAGTTCCTGTCATGACAGCCCTTCACAAATCCTCCAGCATCCTCACGAAAGCAGAAAGCTGGGCTATGTTTTCTAACTTGTCAGCAAGATGATGTTTCAAGAAATTATCCAGCCCAGGAGGGCACACAGAATCAGGATTGAGTAAAGCATAGACCGCTGCATCTGACTAGAGCTCCTCAATTTGTTCTCTGTCTAAAAATAGAGCCTCCCCCCCCCACCCCGCCCCTGCCCCTGATCCTGGAGGGCCCAGGTCTTGGCATCTAACTGTCAGAGTTTAGAGACCATTCCTTTGTATTTCCTAGGGATCACCTTTTTTTTTTTTTTTTTTTCTTTTCTTATGCGGGGACGAGTTGGTCATGGGACTTGAACTTTGGGCCTGGGCCCTGAACTCTGGGCCTGGGCCCTGTCCCTGAGCTCTTCAGCTCAACACTACTGCCCTACCCCTTGGGCCACAGCACCACTTCCAGTTTTCTGGTGGTTAATTGGAGATGAGAGTCACGTGGACTTTTGTGCCCAGTCCGGCTTTGAACCACAATCCTCAGATCGCAGCCTCCTGAGTAATTAAGATTACAGGCGCGAGTCACCGGCACCTGGCTTGCAATCATCTTTCTTAAGATTTGCGAGAACATTGGAAGATGTGTCTTTCATTTCTACCTAAGCCAATGACTCTAGAGTTTTTGAGAGGCTTTGAGCTCTAGGAAGGAGCAAAGAACAGGCCCCCTCAAACGACCCACTGGGTTGACATTCCATTTCTCTCCTACTGTCAAGCCCAGGCATATCCTTTCCATAGCATGACATGTGGTCCCTAGAGTTGAAGGGCACAACTCCAGAGCATTAGTTGTGTCCCCTTTCATGGACTGCAACTTAGTCTCCTGAGAAATAATTTTCTTTTGCCTCTCTTAGTCTTCTTTTTCTAGTTTTCTTATTTCCTCCTCAGGATTTCCTGTTTATCATCAGGTAATGCAAAGGATGTAATCTTCCTGAATAGTTTCAGCCACAAGAGGTAGCAAAAGATCAAGGAGAGGGCTGGTTCTTAGGTGCAGCAAAAGGCAAGGTCTTGCACCTGCCTTCTCAGCCATTGCTGCGCCCTTCCAACAGAACGGGGTTCAAGCCCCCCTCTAAGACATGCACAGCCCACCTGCTTATAAGACTGCACGAACAAATCTCAATCTCAGAGCTTTCGACCAGCAGAAATCGTTTCCTTGATAATTTATTTACTTATTCATGGATGTATTTTTTGTGACAGGCTCTCCTTAGGTTACCTAGGAAGGCTTTGAACCCCTGGACTCATGGGATCCTGTTTCCTCACCCTCCTGAATGACTGGGACTACAGACATGCCACCATTCTTATCTAGCTTCTTGTTTTCCTTCAGCTTTGTATCTGATCCACTTGCATTGGTTTCTCATCCTTACTTAAGTTGTCTCCTTCCTGAAGGCCTGGTTCTTGCCAAAGTCCTTTTCTTTTTCTGCGCATGACGCATGATCATGAGAACTTCTTTTGAGACTAGTGTCATTTACACCCTCTACAACTTTAGGAGGGAAGTGGTCCTAATGGGACCTTGTGACTCATACTTTCTTGTTGTTACAGCGAGACAGACACATCTTTAATAAGGGACTACACATACTCACTCACACCCTGCAGTTCTGCTGTGGGAAGGTGACTTGATGAGGCTTAGAGGGAAGGTGGGGTCTCAGTGACCTTTGAAGGACTTGTGGTTTGGGATCTGGAAGTGGATTCACTAGCTAGCCGGGGGAGAAGGACTCGCTACTTCATGACTCAGTTTCCCACTCTGTAAAGCAGAGATAAAGCCCCTTCACTTATGCTCCAAAATTGGAAACTAAAGCCCTAAATAAAGATGTTGGTGATACTGGGAGATAATGAAGGTCAATTAACATCATCAGATTAAGATAATAGATGCCAACTATAGTCCTTTTGTCTTCAACACCTGTTGCATTATTTCTCTCTGGGTAATTTTTTCTATGATTAAGTACATTGACTAAATGGCTCCTTTTTTCCCTTTGGCCATTTTAAAGAGGAAGTATTTGAATGCAGAGTACCAGTGGCTCATGCCTGCAATCCTAGCTACTCAGGAAACTCAGATTTGAGAATCTTGATTGGAAGCCATCCGGGGCAGGAAAGTCCATGGGACTCTTATCTCCAACCAGCCCACCAGAAAACTGGAAGTAGACCTATGGCTCAAGTGGTAGAGTCCTAGCCTTGAGCTAAACAGCTCAGTCCCAAGTTCAAGTCCCTGTACTAGTGCATGTATGCACACTCAGGCAAGCATACGCATATACTGCGGCCCGTTCCTGTAATCTCAGCACTGGAGAGGGAGAGGCAGAAAGATCATGAGTTCAATATAAGCATGGGTTGAATAATGAGACTTGGTTACTTTTATACATAGAATTAATAGTAATCAAGAAATTGGGAACATATTCTGAAGTTCTTCAAAGTGCCTTTCACAAGCTAGGTATTGAGAGATACATATTTCCAGTCATCTGACTTTTCCTTTCTTTTCATGTACTTTTGTTGTTACGTGGAATCTATACTATAAAGCTTTGACATCTATATATGGAATTATCTTTTTAAGTGGCATAAAGAATATCTTAAGGATTTTAGGTATGAGTTAGACTCTAAGAATCAAACATGAAGAACAGAAAAGAAATCAGAAAAGGAAAAAACACAGATACAGGTACTCTACAATTAGATTCACCCAAATGATAAGAGTCCATGTATGCAATTCCTGTCATCAGTAGAACAAAGGAATATGCTTTCTCCTCTGGTCATGGGTGTGTGAGAAAGGATTAACTCAGCTACCTGACTTTTGAAATTTAATGGATATATTTATGGAGGAATATTAGAGGTAGCTGGTCTTGACTCAAAAAAAATGCTAAATTTCCTAAACCTGGACCGTGTTTTCAAAAATTCAAGCTGCATTTAGCAAAGCAAGGAAAGAATAAATTCAGGCTGCTAGCTTGGCAGCTGGTCTGGATACAGTATTTTGCTCTGTTTACTCTGTCAGGAAGCCAGTTCCATTTGATTAAATTCTGAAATTAGAATGCATGCACTCTGGAAGATACCGAGCGCCTTCATGCTTTTACCCGTATGGAAAATGTGATTAAGAAAATGAACTCAACGGCTGTAGCACCAGCAGAGATCAGTGCAACAGCTGTATTCAACCGGGCTCAATGGGCTAGACCTTTACTTTATTAAAATGGATGGCTTTAGCATGGAAACTGTGTCCACATCACAGAATTGTCCTTCTGCTCTCAACAGAGGCCCAGAAAAGAGCCAAGTGCAGCTGCCATCAAATATTATGGCAGCAGGAAAACTCAGATCCTCTCTCATGCCTAAAACCAAGCCAAAAGGAGGGATAATGAAAGAATTTATATGCACAGTCTTCCCACACTAACATATTGGATTATTTTTCAGAATTGCTAGTATGTCCTAATTTGGCAAGATTATTAGAATCTTCATTCCCCCCCAAAAAAAACCCTAAATTTTGTGACTTTTTTTTTTGCATTGCCTAAATTGAAGTAGACTATGAGTAATCATTTACATGTGAAAAATGGCCAGAGGCTAAATATGACCAGATAACCCAAAAGAAAATATATCGTAGTGATTATTTACTCAGTTATCATACTGAAAGAGGGGATTTGCTTAGAAAATATTTCAATTGGAACCTATGATTGCAAGGCTTCCCTTTGGCCATACTGGAATTGTTTAATAAATTGAAAGGAAGTGTCAGAAGATGTGAAGAAAGTGTGCCCCAAAAGAATCTGCACTGGAAGAGGCTTTCTGGAAAGGAAGCACATTTTCATGGAAATTTTGTCCCAGGTGTTGATTCCCTGCACTTCCTAGATTAAGGAACTGTTTGCAAGGAACTACAGTGTCAGATTCTTTGGAGTAAATTCACACTGTCTAGATTCACAAGAAGATGGGACATAGGGTAACAGACAGGTGACCATGAGATGGGGAGTAGCTCAACTGATAATTGCTTGGTCAACATGGAACCAGGACAAGTAGAGCCAAGGAAGCTCATTAATTGGTTTAATCTGGCTTTGTCTCCATCTCTACAGATTGGATGATGCACTCACACTGGAGGATATATGGGATCTATTCCCCCCCTCCCTCCCTCTCTCTCCCTGTGTTGGAACTGTGGCTTGAACTCAGGACCTGGGAACTATCCCTGAATTGTGTTTGTTTGTTTGAAGGTCAAAATATAGTGCTCTACCACTTGAATGGCAGTCCAATTCTGGCTTTTTGGTGGTTAATTGGAGATAAGAGTTTCAGAGACTTTCTTGCCTGAGCTGCCTTTGAACTCAATCCTGAGATCTCAGCCTCCTGAGTAGGTAGTATTACAGGCGAGAGTCATTAGTGCCTGGAGAGATTGCCTTTTCAGAAATATTATAAAGGTTGTTTCTTCAGTTATTGCAATCTTTGTGGACTTTTTAAAAAAAACCTTCCAGCCTTGATGAAATACAATCATTCACCTACTCCAGTTTGATAGTGTTTTGCTTGCTTGCTGCTTGCTTGCTTGCTTGCTTGATTGATTTTTGCAGTCCTAGGGACTGAACTCTTGCTCAGAGGATCTCTAACCTTTTAGCACTCTTCCAACTCCTCGAAGGGCATTCATTATTTTTAAAGTAGGGTCTCCCTTTACCCCAGGGCTGGTCTGGGTTGTGGCTCTCCCAGTTGTTGCTGAGGAGGACAGGCATTCACCAGGAATCTTGTAATTTTTTTATGCCTGAGCTGACCTTGAACCATAAACCCCGATCCTCCATCTCTGAATGGACTAAGATCCACTATACTGGGGCATTTGATGAGTTTGATCTTTGTATGCATTCATGAAACGAGCATCACGATCAAATAATGGGATATTTTCATGATTCTTTGGAGCAGTTCTTTATACTCTTTCCCAGTCAATCTCCAACCTCAGCCAAGCATCCATGATTGGCTTTTGTCAAGGTAGCTTTTTACATGGGATCACATAATACATATGATTTCATATCAGATTTTTATCATATGTAGCATAAAGATCATTATAATGGCTAAGACTCTCAAATGGCTTCAAGGGCCAGCTAGGCAGGTAACTGAAATATGTAAGTTGAATTTGCAGAGGAGAGATAAATGAAAATGCATGTCCCAACTCAAAGGGCATTCCCCTTTAGTTTCATTTTTCAACCACATAGATAAAAGAGTAAACAAGTCACCGAAGAATGCATATAGGTGGAGAGCCCTTATTTTAAAATAGATGAGACAATTTGATAATGCACTTAGGAATTTACATGTAGCAAAAGTAGGGTAAAAACAAACAAAAAAGCATGGGAATGCAAAGCAAACAGAGTAATGGTGCGGCGGGAAATGTGAGCGGGTTATAGATGCAAATTAAGTCCAAGGGAAGATTTAATCTGTGGGGTGGTATTTAAATTGGGTGACAAGTACATGGGTATTTTACTTATGCTATTTTGTACATAGCATAACACTTTTTTAAGGAAAATAAAAAGACCCAAACCCTGTTAGGCAATCCATGTGGATTTGGCTTGTGGCTACCCTAGCACAATAAGTAGAATTGCATAGTCACCAAGCGAATAAGCTCTGAAGCCAGGCTGCCTGATCACATTTGAATCCCTGCTCTACCACTAAATAGTTTTGTGCCCTTGGGCAGCTTAGCAGAGAATTACTAACATTCTCTGCAAACTCAGGCCCGAAGGCTAGACACAGCTCTGCCAGTTCCTGTACAGCCCTCCAGCTAAGAATGGTTTGTATATATGCTTTTTTTTTTAAGTGTTTGGAAAAATCACCTTCAAACATTATCATGGAATGGTGAAGGGTTTTGGAAATTAGCTTTTGCTGAAGAATGTATTGTGTGTCCCTCCCTACCCAACACTGAAAGTAAAAGGTAAAGTTGCACTTAGATGTAGGTCCCGCTAATATTTCAATAGTAACGAACATTGTGTTCCCAGCAATCTCCAGGAGATTGCTAAGCTTCCTGCATGGTTACAAATTAAAACAAGCAGATCTTCCTTTTCGCAGTAGATCACCCAGTTTTGCAGCAGATGTACTTTCTGAGCTTAAACTGGAGTCAAATAGTTCTTCTGGACCTGAATGTAAATGCAAAGAACATTTCAAAAGCCATTTTTAATTGTGCAACTGAGGAGCTTCTACCTAATCTTCGACAGGAAGCAATTAATCTGCAATGTAATGACATGCTAAAAAGCAAGTATCAGAGAAGACATTCAATAAAATTGTGTAAATGCCTTCAAAGCAGTGAATAGGCTCAATTAAAGCCATATGCTCATGGAATCATGTCAGTACTTGGCGGGGTCTATATGAAAAGACATTTTCAAAGATGGACTACATCACATGCCATTAAATTCAGCATTAAAAAGTGAATGCTGGCAATTGATTTTTCATGGTATAAAGGACACAACTTTGAACTCTATCCAGCTAAGTGAAATGTTATGCTCCCTGAAAGAAATTTGTCTTTTCAGCCAGGCACTGTGGCTCATGCCTGTAATCCTAGCTATTCAGGAGGCTGAGATCTGAGGATCTCAGTTCAAAGCGAGCCCTAGCCCAGGCGAGATTCTTATCTCCAATTAATCACTAGAAAACCAGGAGTGGTGCTGTGGCTCCAGAGGTAGGGCAGGGGCCTTGAGTTGAAGAGCTTGGGGACAATGCCCAGGCCCAGGGGTAGGGTGGTAGCCTTGAGTTAAAGAGCTCAGGGAAAGTGCCCAGGTCCAGAGTTCAAGCCCCATGACCAACAAAAAAAATTGTCTTCTCCTAGTCTCACAAAAAGTTGTATTCATTCTATTGTTAATTTCATTAGAAGAAATTTTGTGGAAAGTTTCTTCTGATGTGCACACATACACACACACACACACACACACACACACACACACACACACACAACAAATCTACATATATATGTTGCTTTGATTTTGCTTCTCGGATCACAAAGTCAAACATATATACTTCCTGGCTTATGATCTGGGTAATGGTCCTTGGCTTTTTCACTCATGTGCATAAAAATTGGTTTAGACATTGTTTAGTTCATATGCCTAAGAACATGCTAGAAGGCTACTAAAATCTGTCATTGCATATACAAAATTAATAAAAGCCTGAAAAATTGAGTCTCAAAAGAAAGACAGTGTTTAGACTTTAGTACATGCTAGCCAGTTACTTAGGAGGATACAATAATAGAGACAAACAAAAATAGTAACAAATTAAAAAAAAACCAACAGCACAAGTTATGAGGGTGAAAAAAATACAGTATCACATTTTTTGGACTTTTCTTAAGATCTAATCTATTTTAGAGCTATAATTTTAGTAAAAATCTACCTGTGCACCAGCATATGGATGTGTGTGTGTGTGTGTGTGTGTGTGTGTGTGTGTGTGTGTGTGTGTGTGTTAGTAGGTACGGACAATGATTCTCCTACTTACATTAACAGCTAGGATGACAGCTATTTTTGTTGAGATGGTGTCTCCTGCATTATTTTTGGTGAAGGCTTACCTGAAACATAATTCTTTACAATCTCAGCCTCCTGCTAGCCGGGAGGCCAGACATACACCACTGTGCCTAGCGGTGGATTGAAACGGACCTTTCCACCATGTTTTTCTGGACTGGCTTCAAACCAGGATCCTTCTGACCTGCCTCAAGAGTAGTTAGAATCTGGTGTCTGGCCTTTGTGTGTGTGTGAGAAAGACAGAGAGACAGAGAGAGATGGAGACAGAGAGGGGGAGAGAGAGAGAGAGAGAGAGAGAGAGAGAGAGAGAGAGAGAGAGAGAGAGAGAGAGAGAGAGAGAGAGAGAGAGAGAGAGAGAGAGAGAGAGAGCGATCTTAGGGTTTGAAGTCCAGGCCTGGGTGCTGTCCTGAGCTTTTTTGCTTAAGCCTATCTTTTGAAACAAGAGCTGTGTGTGTGTGTGTGTGTGTGTGTGTGTGTGTGTGTGTGTGTGTTAATAATCAGAGATAAGAATTTCCTGACGTTCCTCTCTAGGCTGGCTTGGAATCATGATCATCAGATATCAGTCTCCTGAGTAGCTAGGATTACAAGGGTAAGCCACCAGTGTCAGCTTTGGCCCCAGATTTAAAAAAAAAAAAAAAAAAGTCTGCTTTTGGGAAAATTTGTTACTGTTTTAGGAAATCTAATAGAGGTTTTGGTTTCTACATCTACAATCCAGTCTTTGTGAGGAGGACATAATGCAACTTGGTTGCTTTTGTAGATGGTAAGAATAAGAACACTCTCTGATTCAGACTTAAAATAATACATTTGTGAACAAGATTCTGTCTCCAACAAAACACAGTAAGCCACGTCATTTTATGTTCTGGCACATACACACCATTATTCAACCACTCTTATTTCTGATGACTACATGAGAGAAAAAGCAGACAGTCAGTCTTCTTGGTTATCTCTTGCTCTTGTAAATTTGGGCAGTAGTATGCCAACTTTTGTCCTGTTACAAGCTGCAGACTTTTCCCTAACTTGCTAAGGAAAACAACCCAGAGGCACTTTAACACCAGATCATCTTCTTAGTGATGACTCTATGCAACTAACTGGCATGCCTGTTCCCTCTGGAACAGCACTCTTGTCCTCTCTGTAATGTCCTGGTTTGCTGATGTAGTCTCCATTATTATTTTTTTATTCACAATTCAATTTTTTTTTTTTGGTCCAGAGGATGGGACTCTGGGTCTGGACACTAACCCTGAGCTCTTCAGCTCAAGACCACAGCTCTACTTCCGGTTTTCTAATTGAAGATGAGTCTAATGGACTTTAGTATCTGGGTTGGCTTTGAACTGCAACCCTCAGATCTCAGCTTCTTGGGTAGTTAGGATTACAAGTGTGAGCTACTAAGTCTGGCTAACCACTTTTTTTTTTTTTTAAAGTACAGAATTACAGATTAAATGGAAAAGAACTTTTTCTTCAGAAATGCTGATAAACTCCTTCACAGGACTCAATGCTTATTTGAACCTGCAGGCTGCTCATTTATTACCTTTTGAAATGGTAATTTCCTATTTTTCCCATATATTTTTTATTGTAGTTAATAGAAGGGTTACATTATATTCACCAGACAGAAGGTGCATTACTTCACAAACATTGATACCCTTTCTCATGTCATGGTCCCCCATGTCCCTCCCCGCCTAACTCCCACCCCCACCCCTCATCTTGTTTTCTCCCCTTCCCTATCCAATTTCAAATAACCAGTTAAGCATATATAAAATATATCAGATAACAAGGTGAAATATTGTAACAATATGAGATAACCAAGGGACAACAAAAGAGATGAGAGATAACATAGTACATTAAGGACAACAATCGCTTGTTATATGGCTTTTGTTTCTATATCCTGGAGGTCCTTTCATTTAGCATCATATTATATGGCCTTATGTATCTAAGTTTTCTTCTATTGTAAATCTCTGCTAGGAGAGCCTAAGGTTTCTACTAATTATGACAAAAGAGGGAAACCATTGAGCCTATGTTCCTTTGAGTCTGGCTTACTTCATTCAATATGATTTTTTCTAAGTCTTTCCGTTTCCTTACAAATGGGGTGATGTCGTTCTGACAGCAGCATAGAATTTCGTAGTGTATAAATACCACATCTTGTTGATCCACTCATCAACTGAAGGACATCTGGGTTGGTTCCATATCTTTGCTATGGTAAATAGTGCTGCAGTGAACATCATTGTGCTAGTGGATTTAGTATGTCCTTGTTTCTGGACAATTGGGTAAATGCCAAGTAGCGGAATTGCTGGATCATTGGGGAGCTCTATGTTTAGTCTTTTGAGGAGCTGCCATACTGCTTTCCATAGTGGTTGAATGAGTTTGCACTCCCACCAACAGTGTAGTAGTGATCCCTCCTGGCCACATCCCCTCCAGCATCTGTTGTTATTAGATTTCTTGATCCTGGCCATTCTAACTGGAGGTGGAATCTTAAAGTTGGTAATTTCCTATTATTAGGCATTTCCAAGTCTTAAAAATGTTCCCCCTCATTTTTTAGCTTTCATTATTCTTTTCCACTCTAACACTTGGGGTAAATGGGACTCCTTTTTAAATCATGAGCCATCCACTTCATACTATGAACTTTGAACTACTGTCTGAATAGCATCTATTACAAATTGTTTTTGGAAAAATAGAGAACAGTCACTTAAAATCTTTTTTTTTTTTTTTTTTGTGGTATAGTTCAGGGAAAGCAGCCTAGCTGAAAGCTTGCAAGGCTCTACCATTTACTACCTCTTATATGACCTCAGAAAATGTATTGCACCTTGTTGAGACTTCCTCAAGAACAAAATATAAGTACAGTATTTTTCTTATGGACTGATCTGAGCATTAAATAACATAAAGTTCCATAAAAATCATTATGTATCATGTGATACATAAGGTCTTACTTCTAAGTGCCTAATTCAGGCACAGAATCATCAATGATCTCAATAAACAATATTAGCTCCTAGCACACTGCCTTATATATAATCCAGTAAAGTTAGTTAATATTATTTGGTCCATCACCCTTCTTATCTTGATGTCTCACAAGAATCACTTATGGAAATTCTCTCATTTATCTAATTGCAACAATTAGATATTGCATGGTGTGTGGCAATTTTTATTTAAATGTTAAGTATCTTAAAGTCTTAACAGCCAGGCACCAGTGGCTCATGCCTGTAATCCTAGCTACTCAGGAGCCTGAGATGTGAAGATCATGGTTCAAAGCCAGTCCCGGCATGAAAGTTCATGAGAATCTTATCTGGAAGTGGTGCTGTGGCTCAAGTGGCAGAGCACTAGCCTTGAACTGAAGAGTTCAGGGACAGGATCCAGGCTCAGAGTTCAAGCCCTATGTCTGACAAAAAACAAAAAAAAAAAGGCAAAGCAAATCTGCAAATACGTGGCTAAGAAAAATAGCACGGGAGTAATCAGGTGAAAAACAAATGAGGCTGGGAGTGTGGCCTAGTGGTAGAGTGCTTGCCTAGCATGCATGAACGTCTGGGTCCGATACCTTACCACATACACAGAAAATGCAACAGAAAAAGCTGGAAGTGGTGCTGTGGAGTTAAGTGGTAGAGCATTAACCCAGAGAAGCTTAAGGACAGTAGCCCAGGCCCCGAGTTCAACTACCAGGACTGGCAAAACAAAACAACAAAAAACAAACCCCACAAATCTGGTGATAGTGGCTCATGACTGTAATCCTAGCAACTGAGATCTGATTTAAAGCCAGCCTCTGCAGGAAGTCTGTCAGACTTTTTTTAATACTCCCTCACTCAGGACCAGTCTGGGTAGCCTTGAGTACAAAAGTTCAGAGGCATTACCTGGGTTCAAGGGCAAGGACCAGAAAACAGAATAAGAACAGACACATACACACTCTCACACAACCAAAACAACAAAAACCTCACCAGGATAGTGCACTATACTGGAAAGTCTTTGCAAGTGACAGTGATTTTTATTACTGTACTTAATGAACTACCCACTAATCCACTATCCTTTTCCTTTAGAATATGGCTGGACAGTGTCAAGTTCCCCCACTGTGCTTACAGGATAGAAGTGCTCTCAAGTACTTTTGAATGGCTGGAATAAAGAACTTTTAAGATACTACAGTCAACAGAGAAGTGACTATACCAGGGAACGTTTCTACAGAGCATTTTAGCACTGCAGATGCAGATTGATTTAAATGCAAATAAGGACCGTGATCAACCCAAGGTAAAAATTCATTTGTTGTCTCTGGCAAAGGGAATGAAACCAGCTTGAGTAGTTTGAAAGGAATAGATTTTATGATTTATGCCTTGTGGCTAGCAAGGAAACTGGACTTTGGAGAGGGCCCTTAACGTAGGAAAGTGCTAGGCAAAGGTGGAATTACCCAGTGTAATAAAAAGGATTCCTCTTTTACACCAACCCAAAGTAACGTTAAATGAGGTGAGGAGGAAGGCTGTTAGGGTCAGGCGAATTACAAGGAAAGTGCTGGTGGTTCACACCCAAGATCCTTTCGGAGGATCAGGGTGAGGAAAGGCAAGGCTCAGGGTGTGAAACCAGTCAGGGCGGGGAAGCCTTTCCAAGCAGGAAGTGGTGCGGAGTGCTAACCTGGAGCAAAAGAATCTCAGAAACAGCACCTGGGCTCAGGAAAAACAAAACAAAACAAAAACAAGAGGGCATCGGTCCAGGAGGGCTAGATCTTCCGGTCCCCCAGGAGCAAATGCGTCCACGAATTGCTCAGCTACTTCCCGAGCTGGATCGGAGACTGCCTTTTTGTTTGTTTTTGGTGCCCTGCCTCCGGGTGTATTCCGATCGAGGAGTGGAAATTCACCCTTCTTACAAAGAAAACCGCAGGGACGCCAGGACGGGGTTTGAGTGAGACCTTGTTCTAGGTAAGCCAACTCTTAACAGAGGGGAGGGATTGGCCCTACGCTGCGAGCCGGGCGGCGAGGAGGCTCCCGAAGGCCATCAGGCGCTGCTGCAGCACGGCTCGGAGCAGGTCGAGCTTCACCCCCGGGGTCGGGTACGGCGAGAAGCGGTTCTGGCGGCTCCGGAGAAGACGGGCCGGGCCCCGGCCGCCCCCGGGACCCCGCCGGCCGTCGGTCCGCACGCTCGGCCGCCCCGCCGGACGCGGTCCCGGATACACCGCCTCCTGCCCGGCCACCAGGAAGCTGTCCCCGGACACCATGGCCAGGGCCTGGGCCGAGGGGCTGAGGTGGCCATGGGAGCAACGGTACGCCACCCGGTCCCGCTGGTCGCCGGCCGACAGAGACGCACAGTTCAGGGCCATCGTCAAACACTGCCCGCAGTGTCTGAGTTAAGCGGGGGCCTTCGAAGCTCCACAGGTCTGTCCGGCCCACCTCGGACGCACGCGAGGCCTCGCTATCCCAGGGGCGCCATCTCGAAGCGCGCGGGCGACCTTCCAAAGACACCGCCCACCCCCCCCCGACCTCGCGCACGCTCTTCTCGCGAGCGCACGCCGCGCAGGCGCAGTCCGCCCGCGTCGCCCCCCCCCCCCCCCGGCGCAGGCGCGAGGAGGGCGTGCGTCCCGGGCGTCGCTGCGTCAGGACGTAAGAATCTGATAAGACGTTGAGTTTGGCCGCGTAGGCCCGTGGGAGCCCGGGCCGCGGCCGGAGGTGCGGGGAGCAGGGCGGCGGGGGTGGGGGGGGGCGTCATCGCGATGGGGGCGGCGGCGGCGGAGGCGGATCGCACTCTGTTTGTGGGGAACCTGGAGACGAAGGTGACGGAGGAGCTCCTGTTCGAGCTGTTCCACCAGGTGAGCGGCGAGGGGAGGTCAACGTCCTTCCCGCGCGCGAGCCCGGGGTGCGATGGGGGGGGAGTGGGGAGGGGATGGGGGGGCGGGGTGTCGCCTTGTCCACGGAGGGGGGGTTACGCCAGTTCACCAGCCCCAGAGTGACCGCGGGGACCCCCCCCCGTGTCGGCGGCCGCGGTCAGGATCCGGGGGTCCGTTACTCCCCCCCCTGCTCCTCCCCCCTCGCCGGCTCCTCCTCCTCCCCCGAGGAGCCCAGTGGAAAGTCAGCGACTTTCAGGGAGTCCCCCCTTCGCTCCCCCCATAACTTCCTATCTGACTCGTAATCTAAGGGGAACCCCGTGTACCTTTTTCTTTTCCTGATTGTATTTCTGTCACGCTCAAACACACTGCCTTCCTTGGGACTCGTGAGACTGTATTTCCTCGACACGTCCTTGTTTCTCAGCCACACTTGTGTTGGTAGGCCGGGCCGGTGATCAAGGTGAAGATTCCAAAAGATAAGGACGGCAAGCCCAAGCAGTTTGCATTTGTCAACTTCAAGCACGAAGTGTCTGTGCCTTACGCCATGAACCTTCTGAATGGCATCAAACTCTTTGGGAGGCCCATCAAGATTCAGTTTCGATCAGGCAAGTATGACATGGCTTTTTGTTTTTTAAACAAGGAGCCGGGGTTCCTTTGCTGTTGACGTTTTACTCCATTTTAAGTACACTTCTGGATGAAAAATAATTGCTGCAATTCTGCGAGTTAGCAGACTTTTAATCCCTGAGTTAACCTTGACTCCTGGGTTTTTGAAAATTGTCCTATTTAAACTGAGTTTACAGTTTTACCTTGGATTCCTAAGAGCATAGGAGCTTTACTGCGAGAGATGTGTAAGTATAAAATCCATGCTCTTAGCCGCAAGGATTCCTTTTTGAAAATGCCTAACCAGGCTGCTTTGTGATTTACTTTGACACTTTTGGTTCTTGGTCATGTCAGGGTGAGACCTTCCATAGATCTAGGATTATAATTTAGTGTAGGAACCAAGTAGAACGACCACCAGAATGGATATTTAAGATAGTATTTTGTTTGGAATGTTAGGTTTTGCATACTTTATATAAATACACTTACAATTTTTTTTTTCTGAAGAAAAGCTAAAGCAGTTGGCAATACTAAGCATTTTTATTATTTTTAAAGTCGTGTTTCCCTGTTTGGAGTGATTCTGTGTGAGGGAGACAAAATTTCAAATTAACCTTCTTGTCAATTTGAAACTTAGAAATTCTTTCATTCTAGGAAGTAGTCACGCCTCACAGGATGTCAGTTCATCCCATCCCCAGCATCAAGTTGTAAACTCAAGTCCTGCTTCCACATCTCCTACCAGGTAAAATTTCCCACTTACTGTTAAAGTCATTTATCAGACATTTCCTCAGGTGATGAACTTAAAATGCATGAGTGATTAGCTTCTTCATTATATTCCTCTGCCTTTACACTTTACTTGTGTTGCTTACATGTGATTTAAGTAGAATAATAGTAAATTGTTTTAAAAAATTGCTTCATGCAGTGGGAGAATGGATTAGAAAGGGCAAGAATGGATTAGAAAAACCAATTAAAAAGCTGTCTGTTGGTAGCTGGGCATGGCCGGCTCTTGTTGGCTCAGGAGGTTAAGTTCTTAGAATTATGGCTCATAGCCACTTGCAGGAAATTCTGTGGAGACCCTTACCCAAAAGAAAGAAGTGGTGCTATGGCTCAAAGTGTTAGAGCACTAGATGTGAGCACAAAGGCTTAAGGGCAATTTCAGGCCCTGAAGGACTGCCACACAAAAACAGAAGCTGTTGGTAGCTTCCTGGCAAGGAATTTGCAATGTGGGTGGTGGTTTGGATTAAGGCAGTGCCAAAAGCTGTAAAAATCTGAGTAGCTGTGAGGAGATACTGGAAGGTAGAGCTGTAAGCCAGCAGTACTACCAAAAATGTCTCCTTCAGATTGACCAACCTAACATCAAACTCCTTGTTTGTTTCTCTGTCAGTGGATCTCTTAGTCATGTATTTCTTAGAATCTTGTGAAAATACTCCCTCTACAATTTTCCCTTTGCACTATAAGAGCAGATACTCTTACACTTTTTTGTCTTGGAGAATTGGGTTATGCTTATGATAAGGATGCTTGATGAATAAATGATTATATGTAGCTTTTCTTGTTTTTGACAGATACGAAAGGACTGTGGATAATATGACTCCATCATCACAGATAGTTCAGAGATCATTTTCATCTCCAGAAAATTATCAAAGACAAGCAGTGGTAGGCTAATTGCTTTTCAAATTGGATCACTAAACAAAGTTGTACTTAGTATGCTTATATTATACTAGATAAAATGTTTGTCATTAACTATTGTTCATTTCAGTTGTAGGCTTTTTTCCCCTAAGTCCTGAAGGCATAAATTAAATGTATAAATTGTTTTTTGAGACAGGTACTTACTGTGTAGCTCTGTCTATTGTGGATTGCATACTTCTGCCTCAGGTCCCCGAGTGCTGAGAGTTCAGGTTTTGCCAGCACATCCTGCTTTTTTGTTTTTGTTTTGTTTTTGTTGTTTCTGTGTGTGTGTGTGTGTGTGTGTGTGTGTGTGTTGGGGGCATGGGGCTGGGTGGGCATTGTCTCTGAGCTCTTCAGCAGTACTGCCCTACCCCTGGGCCTGGGCATTAAGCTCTTCAACTCGAGGCTACCTCCCTACCCCTGCCTCTGTCTCTCTCGCTCGCCTGGGGCTTGAGCCTCTTTGTGTTCAAGGGTAGCACTCACTTGAGCCACAGCACCTCTTCTGGTTTTCTGGTGGTTAATTAATTGGAGATGAGTCTCACAGCTTTTTGTGCTGGGGCTGGCTTTGAACCCTGATCCTCAGATCTCAGCCTCCTGAGTAGGATTACCGACGTGAGCCACCTGATTCCCTGCAATTACTTGGTTGTCTTTGAACAACTTGGCTTTTATTTTTCCTGTTATTGTTGTTTGTACAACTTCCTTTCCTTGGCATATGATCATCTTGAAATGGTATATTATTCATCCTTTCACTACTCAGCTCTTATGTCACTTTAGACAGAGACTTATATCATAATCATTTTGTGTGACCTAATAGTCAAAAGTATTTGTAGGTATTCATCCAAGAGAATGAAGCTGTTGAGTGACTTACAGTTTTGTTCTGGTTTTCTTTTATCAGCTATGTGGTTAACTGACTAAATATGTATACGTTTTTCTGATTTACAATTAATATTTCCTTATTGTGTTTTCCCTTAGATGAACAGTGTTTTGAGACAGATGTCATATGGTGGGAAATTTGGTTCTGTGCCCGTGGATCCGTCTGGATTTTCATCAGTTCAGTCACATGGTCAGAATGTTCACCCGTCTTCAAGCTCCCCGTGGCGCCATGATGCACACTCATTACAGCGCAAAGTCAGACAGAGTTCCCATCCCTACCGAGCAGATAGACATTATAGTCAACAGCGATACCCTAGTCATGGGCCCGACTACCATGACAGAGGAGTCAGAGAGGATTTCCTCTACGAAGACAGGAGTCCCGATGGCTGGAACCACGACTACCATAACAGAAGAGACAGTAGGGATGGGAAATGGCACTCATCTCGACACTAGGAACTGTGCAATGAGATTGTCTTATAGGGTCATTTTAGACCCTTACGATTACGCTGGTCTGGACATTTTGTAAAACTGTACAGAGCAGCTTTATAAGTTGCACATATAAAAAGTTGCAAAACCCATAGCTGTGTTTTCATACAAAAATGAGAAGAACTGTGGTTCCAGTTTTATTACAGTAGTATTCTTTTACCTCAGGGTTTTATAAAAAAAAAAAAAAGCGCTACAGTTCCTGATCATTTTGGACAATTAGAAAGGATGAATTGTGTAAATTGGTTGTATTATAAGGCAAATGTTTTAATTATTATCTTTTTATATTGTAAGAATTATCTTGTTAATCTCTGTGGATATAATAGAAAGCATTCAAGTTGGTAGTCTGAAATGGCTATATTAATAAGGAAATACAACTTTTCAGTGATTCATTTTATTAACACTGTTTGAGGAAGCATACTATGTTTCGGGGTAAATATAGCCTTAGTGCAAATTTTTTTAACATGTCTTTTTGAGTTTTAGCCCTGCTTGACTCATAAATGTGAAGATACCCATACTATTTTATTCTAAACTTTTAATGTTTCTTTTTGTTTTTCTTTGCTGGTCCTGGGCTTGACCTCAGGGCCTAGACACTATTCCTGAGTGGCTTTTGCTCAAGGCTAGTGTTATACCACTTGAGCCACAGCTTCACTTATGGCTTATTTGGTAGTTTATTGGAGATAAAATTCTCAGATTTTCCTGCCCGGGCTGGCTTCAAACCATGATTCTCAGATATCAGCGCCTCCTGAGTAGCTAGGATTATGGGCTAGAACTACCAGTGCCCAGCAAATTTTAGGATTTTTAAAGATTAAATCATGTTTTGTGTAAGATGGGCTACTCAGGAAGCTAAATATCACTACTTGTATATTTTTGCATTAAAAATTACAGTATTAATGAAAGTTCTTTTTCCGAACAAAAATATCAGTGCACAGACAGATAAAATAGTAAAATGTTTTACTAAAAATGCTCTTTTTGAGAAAAATTTTTGGAAGCCTTTATGTGCTACTGCCTCTATCAGTCAGACTTCAGAAATTTTTAACTTTTCAGAGTACTCAGCACACGGGTATAAGGGCACAAGGGTACAGTTTATTGTGGAGCTTGTACAGGTTGCTTTTTTTTTGTGAACATTGACTGGAAAGAAAGTTAACGTTTTCTAATTTAGAAAATTTTAAATCTCATTAACAAAAACTTTTTGTATTGATTCTGTTTCCTTGCCGAGCTATTTATAAAAACTCTGAAAAATTTTACTATTAACCACAGTATTTGTACCATGTTGCTTTTTAATATATTAAAACCAAAAAGGAATGTGTCCGTATTGGCATTATTTAACTTGGGAGATATTCAGTAAGTCAGCTGATGTTGTTCACATTTATTTATACTTTATTGGGGATGAAGATCATTAGTCTTTTATAATTATAGTCCTGTACTATATATTTGTGGATAATTAAACCTGATGTTTTAGATTTCCAGCCAGTAATGTCTTGTATTACTATTAGAAGATGTCTGAATTCAGTCTTTGGTCTCCAGAAGTTTATTATGTTCTCTGTCTTGGTAAATGGAGCTGTCTATATGTGGCATTAAGATTTTTTTTTTTAAGTATTTGCTTAAGAAAATTAATAGGATTGGACCAGGAGAGTTGCTTAGTGGTAGAGTGCTCGCCTAGCATTCACAAAGCCCTAGGTTTGATTCCTGGCAGAAAAAGCCAGAAGTGGTGCTGTGGCTCAAGTGGCAGTACTAGCCTTGAGTTCAAGCCCCAAGACTGCCAAAAAAAAAAAAAAAATAGGATTTGTTTTCAAAGAACTTGTCATTTTCAGGTATCCTGCTGAACACATAATCAGTTGATTTACATATCAGAGCAAAGATGAATCCTGCTTTACAGGAATTCATTTGTATTTGTATCATTTCATTTTGTTTCACAGGGAATGTAGCTCAGTGGTAGTGTGCTTGCCCAATAAGTACCAGGGTCCTGGGTACGAATTGGGCAAGTACATAAAACCGAAGCCCATCTCGGAGGGCTCTGGACCTTTAGTAAGTTTTTCCTCTTATTGGCTTTCATATTGGGGAACCCTTGTCACGCCCTTCAGTCACGCCCTTCAGTCACACCCTCTTAAAATAACTGAAGTGTCTAAACGGATAGAGCAGGACAGCCTCAGAGAAGTCGGTATAGAGCCACAGCAGGACGTGAGTTCAAAGCATACTAATAAAAACGAGGTCTTGCTGTGGCTCAAGTGGTAGAGCACTAGCTTTGAGCTGAAAACCTCAGGGGCAGTGCCCAGGCCTAGAGTTCAAGCCCCACTACTAACCAAGAAAAAGTAGAGGGAGGGAGAGAAAGGTGAGGGGGGGGCACGGAACGGGGGATAGTCTTAAGATTTTTTAATAATGACAAACTCAGAATCATCATTACATCCTATTGTAAAAACAAACTGCATGTCATGGTCTAACGTGCCATTAACATGATTCAGATCTATGAATACTCTTGTTTCAGTAAGATTAGGATCTATATTCAGAAATGACACGTAGGTTTATATTACTTTGGTTAGAATTTAATCTCATTGCTTTTGGGTGCCTTAGTGGATGGTGTGCTTGGCCTTGTGAATTATACGTTACTGTGGTTTTATAAGTATTCATGAGACACTAATGTATAAACAGCTCTGTTTCTTCAAGGCTTTTTTTTCAGTATTTTTAGAACTTGAGGACATAGCCTTGATTTTTGTTGTTGTTTTCACTCCATTATTGAGGCAAGACTTGGTGAAGATTAGATTTCCCATGAGTTACCCAATTTTACACTGTTCTGGTGTTATATGAGGGGTGAGTAATCACTAAGATTCTTAAGAGAATTTCCCTAACCTAAAAGCTGATCAGTACTCTCATGAAA
Source organism: Megascapheus bottae (assembly GCF_031878675.1). Classification (NCBI taxonomy): domain Eukaryota; kingdom Metazoa; phylum Chordata; class Mammalia; order Rodentia; family Geomyidae; genus Megascapheus; species Megascapheus bottae. Next base: position 7,845,162 of record NC_143535.1, on the reverse strand, counting down.
ACTAGAGGCAAGCCTGGAAGCCCCTCTGTATGTTGGATGTTCTGTTTGCCTTTTTTTAAAAAAAAAATTTTTTTTTTGTTAAATAGACTTCTAATTTCCTCAACTGAGGAAGTTCCTGGGCTCAGCCTACCCTGCCCCAAACTTTCCACACTGTAGCCTGGTGGTTAGTAACCTCCGGGTAGCCAGCAGAGGCAGTTCTAATACTCACTTTTGTTTCTCTTGGGATCACTGTCTTTTGTTCCTCATCTCTTTGGTTTTTTAAGACTTGTCTGTATTATGTCTGGAAGATAAGTCTTAATCCCTTTTACTTCATCTTGGTCAAAAAATAGAAAAAAAGATTTAGACTTATCTAAAAATTCCAATTCCATTTTAACTACATTGCAATTCTGACACTTCCTAGAGTTAGGGCACACTTACTAGGTTAAGGGCTTAATTCTCTCTGAGATTGCCTACAATTCAGACAGCAGCCACAAGCTCAGGAACTCCTACACATTCAGGTTAACCCAAGGTTTCATCACTTACTGTCTTAAAGAGAGACTCACAGGATTAGATAAAAGCTATAATTAAGCCCAGCCCATAAAAGATTCTATACAAGTGGTTCTACTTTTTATGTATCAAATTTAAAAGAAACTAAGAAATGGAGACCATTTCTTACAAATCAAGACACAAACATAAAAGTGTAGCAAAACAGGTCGGGTGCTGGTGGCTCTTGCCTGTAATCCGAGCTACTTACTAGGCTGATCTGAGGGTGGCAGTTTGAAGCAAGGTAAGGCAGAAAGTTCATGAGATTCTTATCTTGAATAAACTAGAATTAAAAGCTGGAAGTGAAGCTGTGGCTCAAGTGGTAGAGTTCTGTCTTTGAGCAAAAAAACAGGGACAGCACGCAGGCCCTGAGTTCAAGCCCCAGGACCAGTACAAAACAATGTGACAGGACTCCATCAGCAAAGCAGTTCCAATACACATACACAATCTACACTGTCCACATCAGGTGCTTATACTTGTAAATGTTTCAATGATCTTTTTCAAAACAGCTTTTATGGCCCTCCCAGGCTGAGTGGACCAAAAGAATAGAAGAATGAATCCAGGTTACTATCTTTAAAACTCCCTTTAGGTAACAAGGTTTCTTTGTCACAAAACAAATTCACCAGATAGGAGTTCCTGTGCTTTCTACCAGTAGCTCTGAAACAAGTGGGAGAACAGTTTCAGGAAAATACAGCATGTGTAACTCAAGGCTGTGAACATTTTTGACTCACTCTTTGCATACAAACTATCAAAGTTTAAGGGATTCTCCAAATGTGAAATTATTATTTGGCCCTCTCTCCTGGAAGTCACATCTACAGAAACTACGTCTGAGCGTGAGTGATAAAGAACATTAAAAAAAAAAAAATCCTTTAGAGGACAGCTGCTTTCTTTGGTGTTAATTGAGCTGGTAATCAGATTTGTTCCAGAAGGCTGACTCCGAGACCTTTGAAGGATGGAGATGACACCAACTAAGCTGCAGCACCGCTCAGCTCACATTGCTCCTGAAGGAATGGCCTGTGCCAGGGACGGAAGAGGGACTTGGATGGACTGCCTGGCCTGGGAGGAGGGAGCTCTTATAAGATCCCATTTAAGGACTTGCAAATCATGACAGTGGATTGGCTCTGAGATTGCTCTTAGGTTCCAAGTAAATGGGGGCGGCGGGGGGGGGGGTGAAAACCTAGCAAGCTAATAATCTCCTTTCGTAAAAACCACTTAATCTATGGAAGAAAAGGGCAAGTAAATTAATTTTAAATAAAAGGGGGGGCGAAGCAAAAGGATATAAACACGAAATCAGATTTTTTTTCTGACCATTTGAAGTAGAACTTTTTTTTCCCCCCAACACCTTGATTTTGAATCCATCAACACTCAAGAACTAACTCCTGGAAGCAAACAAACTTCGCTGTGAATAACAAGCACAACATTTAGCCACATCCGAAAAACACGTGGCGGGGGTGGGGAGGAGGGAGCGCCAGCGCTTGCCCGCGGCACTACCAGTCCCATCAGCCCATTCGGCGTCCCAGCTGAGTCGCGGTGGCAGATCTGGCGCGAGGCATGCCGGAGCTTGTAGTCTTTGCTCTTTGGCCTCTCCCCTCCCCTCCCCGAGGCTTTGCGACGTTTAGCGACTGCAGCGCCTGCGCGCGGCCGGCGGCTGGGCTGGGCTGGGGCGGCGGCGGCGGCTGGTGCCGGGCGATGCTAGGCGGCTCCCCGGGCGCCAGGCTGTGGCGGAGTGTGGGTGGACTGCGCGGGCAGTTCGGGGCGCGAGGTGTCCGCGAAGGTGGCGCAGCCATGGCGGCGGGGGAGAGCATGGCTCAGCGGATGGTCTGGGTGGACCTGGAGGTGAGCGAGGCGTCTCCCGTCCTGGGTGGTGGGGCGGGGGGGGGGGTCTCAGGTGTCCCAGGTGAGAGGAGCCCCGCAGGTGTGGGGGACGGAGCAGGACGGCTCGGGGGGGGGTGACCAGGTGTCTGCACCGAGGTGGGCTTACGTCTGACCCCAGACGGCAGGCTCAGGGCCTCGGGTGGGGGTGGGGGTGGGGATGGGGGGGAGGGGGAGGGGTGGCTCCCCCCCCCACCCCGCGCTGTCAGAGACTCCCGGCCAGCTGCTTCTGGTTAGAAGACTGAGGCCCAGGTAGGGGGAGGCTGCGGCAGGCTTCAGGGCTGAGTGATGGCTGGAGTCACTGTAATCCGTCTACCTGGCCTCCCCCCTGCTGCCCTGAGCCTCCTCCGTGAAGCGAGCGTTCTGCCTGGTGAGGAAGCTGGAAACTTCATGGCGTGCTGGCTACACTTTGCCCACTGTCCCAGACGAGAAACGCAGTGCTTGACAGATAGCAAGCTCTGGCCAAGTGTGTGCTTTGGGTGTCCGAGGACTGAGGTGTCATGCCCAGGAAGTGTCACTACCTTTTCTATCCTCTCTGCATAACGTACATAGAATAGGTATGAGGGCCATCCTGGGAAATGGGTAGAGAGCAGGAAGAGTTACTTCTTTTTTTTGGCATGTTGTAATGTATTTATTTTTATTGCAGATGACGGGATTGGACATTGAGAAGGACCAGATTATCGAGATGGCCTGTCTGATCACTGACTCTGATCTTAACATACTGGCTGAAGTAGGTGATGCCGCGCTACTTAATGAGGAGGGTGTTGGAAATCTAAAGCTCACTTTCCTAATCTCATGATTTGAAACCTCAGCAAACACATGTCCGAATAAGCCCAAAGGAATGTATGAAGCCATGGTAGACTTGATACTAGAACCCAAGTCATTTCTCCTCATGGTCTGGTTATCAGTTAGCTAGTGCCAAAAATTTACAGAAACTTTGCTGTTGGCTAGGAGTTCATTGTGTGCCAGTGATAGTTCTCAGTGCGTTTATGTGTGTTCATTGTCAGCCCTCACCACAGCAGTAAGGTAGGTACTGTGTTAGTAATAACGCTCACATAATAGAGGAAGACATGGAGAAGCCAGTCATTTAAACCAAGCTGTATCAGTGAAATGCTCCTAACCTACTCTCCTACAATAGGATAACCAGCTATGTCCCATCAGTATTGTCATTTCTGCCTGAGTGTCCATCTTTATGTCATACCCTGACCCTGCCTTGATTTCATATGTAATAATCCCTTTGAACTTAGAGGACATTGAGTCTAGGACTTCTCTGTGGAAGTCAAAATCTGTAGGTGCTCAAGTCCCTTATATAAACTGATAGGATATTGCATATAACCTATACACACCCTTATATGCTTTAAATCCTTTCTAGATTATGTTACTTATTCTAATTACTATATTTGTTGTCAATTACCTCCTAAAATGTAACTGTTGTATAAAGGATGGTTATACTCAGTAACAACAACAACAAAAGTCTCTGTGCATATCCAATGCCAATGTATTACCTCCTTCAACTCCCAACAACTTCAGCCTGATGTCAGGTGACTCATTGGTGATGGAACTTGTGGTGCTAGAAGGCCAGCTGCCTTTTCAACCAGGATGTGTTTTTCTTCTAGATCTATGTTAAAAGTTTAGGATTTCTGTGGATGCACATTCAGCAAGTGCTTTCTTGTTGACATACTGGGCATGCATGGTGTAGGCTTTTATAAACTGCTTTTAACTGCAACAGAAAACTAAACAAAGCACACCTGCTACAGTTCAGCCGCTCATGAAACATTTAATAAGCTTGTGTAGCCTCTGGTTGGTAGACCAACCATGGTCTTGAATAACTGTTTGAGACTGCCAGCAATAACTGGAGTCACTAAAACCAGCATAACAAAAATCCTGTAGTCCCAAAGTAGAGACGTTGATGGAAGAGCCCTGTGAAAATAAGTTCCCAGAGGGCAGGAATGGCTTATGACATCTACAGTTTTCCATTTATTTTCTGGGTGAGGAAAAGAGATGCGAACGCAAAGCATTTATACATGGGTTGTTGTACTGGTGAGGAACGCTGCTTCTCTTCCTTGAGCAAAAAAGTCAAAGGCTTTAGGCTCTGAGTTCAATTCCTGGTCCCAACACAGAAAAGAAAAAAGGACAAGCTAAGGTCAGTTTGTTGTTACTCCTGGAACTCTAGCTGGCCAGTTTTTAAAAAGTACTAAAGTACTGTTAATATTAAACAGTATAACTTATTCAAAGTACCTGTACTATGACCTATTGGTTCTCTAGTTGTAGCCTTTGTATTTTCTTTGTATGCTGTTCTGCAATTTGTTTTCTTCCCACCAAAGTACTGATGCTTTCCGAAATAAACCCACAGATCGAGGTTAGCAAACCTTCAGCTAAAATAGTTTAGGCTTTGCATGTCATATACTTCTCTGTCATGGGTTCTTTTTTTCTTTAATGAATGTAAACTGATTTTTAGCTTGCATCATAAAAAAAGCCAAAATTGGGGGCTGTGGTTTGCTGAGTCTTGGTAGGTATCCTTGTCCCCTGTTAGAGGATGACTTGGTTTTCAGTGGTGTGTGTGTGTGTGTGTGTGTGTGTATGTGTATGTGTATGTGTATGTGTATGTGTATATTTGTGTATATGTTTGTTTCTGTGTCATTTTTGCCTCCCTATGGGCCACTTGTAGAGTTCACAAAGTATCCTTATCTCCTGTTTTCTCTGATAGGTAAATTCATTTAGTCCTTAATCCCGTAACTCTGAAAGCAAGCTCCTTCCTATCTGTTCTTAGTGACTAATGGCTTGTCCCCTCCACAGGGTCCCAACCTGATTATAAAACAGCCAGATGAATTGCTGGACAGCATGTCTGATTGGTGTAAGGAGCACCATGGGAAGGTAACATTACCAAATCACAAGATTGCTGCTTTGGGGATCAGTAACAAGCTTGTTGCGTCCACATCTGAATCCTATTCCATTGCTGGATGGTATTAAAAAAAAATGGGTTAGAGGAAGATTGTTTGGCAAGCCTGGGAAACTGTTTGCTCTTTACTTTTCATCTCTGGGGCCTCTCGAGATCCTCTCCTGAAAGTCCTCTATTTTTCTCTTCTGCATTCAATCTGTGGTGAATGAACGCATTGTGGATTGTCAAGTATGACTGGAGTCAGTCTTTTGGATAAGGGTAGACATCAACTGTCAGAGAAAGGGGAATGCGCTCCTGTTAAGTGTGTTTCTTCCCAGAGGTTATGTCCTTGGACTTTGGGCAACGTTCTCTTTTTGACTGTGTGGAGATTGGCTATTGGCCAATCAGGAACATAACTTATTTGTCTTGGATTCTTTTAAGAAACGATCAGTATAAAGATGGCAGTTCCCATTGGAACTTGAGCTCTTAAAAGAAAATACAAACACACCCAAAGAATGGTGATATTTGCTCGTGTTAGAAGTGAAGTTTCATTTCTGGATACCTTTGAAAACTGACTTCATATGTCTCTGGTGGGGGCTGGGGATTCTCTCTTGCAGTCTGGTCTTACCAAGGCAGTGAAGGAGAGTACAATCACATTGCAGCAGGCAGAGTATGAATTTCTGTCCTTTGTACGACAGCAGACTCCTCCGGGGCTCTGTCCACTTGCAGGTAAAATGCAATCCTATGTGTACCTTGTAGATAGTCTGCTGTTGTAAGTGGGCAGCACACTGCCGTTCCTGCAAGACCAGCCGTGTCTTCCACTTAACTCTGATTTGGATTATGTCTTGTAGATGATTTTTTTTCCCCTCCCATATTTTTATCTCAGAAAAATTTCAAATGTGTGGAAAAATGTGTGGATTTAGTAATTGTTTTAACTTTGTGATGTGTTGGGTTTAACTTTTTTTTTAAACTTTTGGAAAGAAATTACTGACTTGTGACCCTCATTCCTAAAATGAAGATGTTCATCAAGCATCTCCTGAAATAGGGATATCCTTTTCTTTGACAATACAGTATCTTTGCTGTGTTGAAAATGATGAAAGCTCATCTCACCCAGGATGCCTTGTCCACATTTGATGCTCTTTCTGAATGTCTTCGTTGATTTTTAAACCAGGAGTCAATCAGAGATCATGCATCTGACTTGGTTATCGTGTCTCTTTAGTCTGTTGATCTAAAACCCTCTACCTCCTATCTTTCCCCACTTTGTGATAATGATTTTTTTTTAAGACACAAGTCCAGTTTTACCAGGATTTTTTTTTTTTTAAAGATTGACATTGTCAGAGGGAAATTGATGATGTTCTGTGGGGGTATATTTGTATTTGTATATGTAAATTCATGTGGTAACTAAAGCTTCCTTTAAGTACATAAAAAGGTTTTGACATTAAGTTCAAGAAAAATTATATGTTGTACAAAAGTTTTCCCCAGCAAACCTGACTGATGTCTTATTTTGAAGTTTTTATTACAGTTTTAGTGTTTTTTTAAAAATTATAAACCATTGTATGGAAACATGAATATAAATATGACTTGTCAAAAAACCTGGAATGTAAATAAAGTTTTATTTACTACATGTCAGTTAAATTATGAGTGTTAGTGTGGATTTTGTGACCCCGGGAGAAAGATTGTACATTGGAATGACCTGGAAAAGCCACACATTTGTGCTTTCTTTAAAGTGTGTATAATGATAGATTTATTCTTTTTGTTCATGGGAGGCCGTTTGCAAGGTTATTATGAAGTACACTGACTATAGTTTGAAATGCTTGGGATTCTGTACTTGTAACTTACTCAAAACTGATGTGGAAACGCTTTTAGACTAAATTGCAATTTATTGTATACTATTAGAAACCCATAGATGCAGTATGCTTCATGTCTTTCTAGGAAATTCTGTTCATGCAGATAAGAAGTTTCTTGACAAATACATGCCCCAGTTCATGAAACATCTTCATTATAGGATAATTGATGTGAGCACTGTTAAAGAACTGTGCAGGTAAGGGCTCGCGGTAGGATTGCCTCATTTAGCATGTCTTCATCAAGAACTGGTAGAGCGTGATTGAATGAGGCTGCACTTAAGGGTCCTGAATGGTGAGACTTGGGAGAAAGGTCGAAGATCTTCCTTTGGTGAACTTCACCAGCACTTGTTCTGTGCCTTACATTGGCCTGTCTGCTAGGCACATAAAGGCAAAGATCTTAGGTAGCTTAGGGTCTAGCAGGTTGTATAGTGGGAATGTGAATGTGGAATCTGAGGGCTTAGGGTACTGTGTACTGCAGCAGGGGAAATTTGGAAGTAGCAGATGGCTTTTGAGTTAAGATTTAAGGAAGAAGTTTCCCAGATATGTAAATGAGGAAAGAATTCTATCCTTAGTCAGCTGAGGTGTTAGAGAATTGGAAGGTAAAGCAAATGTGTACAAGGAATTACCGATTATTTATTAGTGATGGGGCACGGAAACTTGAGGTTGATAAAGGTGGGAGGTAAGACCAGGTCATGTGTGCCATGCTGAAGGGGGTTTTTATCTAGTCAGGGATAAGATTCCTATTTCTTTGAAAAGGTTTCAGAAGAAAGTGGTCATTGTATTAAGCTAATCCTTCAGATTACACGGTAGCAGGCAAAGTGGGAGGGAGATTTTTGCATCATCTTGGAGAGAAGAATGAGCTAGGAAAATGACCATTGCATTGTCAAGAGGGATATGGAGGTGAAATTTTGAGCAGGTCAGTTGGCCCAACATTGAAAAATTGAGTGAGGGAGTGAGGAAAATTTTTGGTGTTTCTAGTTGAGGCAGCTTGGGTGGATGATTGTGTCAAAGAATGAAAAAGAAACTCAAGGAGGAGTAGATTTAGAGGATGGAGTGGGTGAGCTGTATCTCTGAACGTCTATATCCAGTAGGTAGTTGTGACAGAAACTCAAGAGGGTTGGACTGTCATTGGAGACTGAGGAATCCTATACTGATGAGCTTGCTCAAAGAGATCATAAAAGAAAAGGGAGGGTGGAAATTAAGAGGCACTGGCAAAGAGGCTATTTGAAAGTCACAAATGCCTTTTTCAGTGTCATAAATGACTTGAAGGAGGTAATTATTCAGTGTGTCTGAGACAGTTTCCTTTGAGAGTTCCATTTCTACCGTGTGTAGACGCTGGTATCCAGAAGAATATGAATTTGCACCAAAGAAGGCTGCGTCTCACAGGTAAGACAGCCCTTCCAGTGTGCCACACTGATGCACAACGGCCAGCTTTCTGGCTGTTTGAAAAAACATCCCCTTCTCTATTCTTCCTCCTCAAGGAAGGATAAAGATTGCCTTGCAGAAAGATACTTTCCCTTAAGTCTGAGATTCTAGATTATGCTCTTAGGAGGGTCATCTAGGGTCTCCCTCTTGTTTTTGTATTAACTTGATTTGTAGGTGTGATGGTGCAAAGTGTAGTCTTTCTAGAAGTGAGCAACATTAGTTCTCTTCTTGAAGAACATGCAGGACTTAGAATGAAAGGATTTTGTGTTCACTTGTATAGTGTAACTGCTATAGATGGACACGTCAGGGTTTTTTTTTTTTTTGGTGTGTTCATAGCATTGGCATGAAGTATTATTGCACAAGAAACTTAAAGGCTTTGCACATCAAGTGTTCTGTTATCATTTCATTATATTGCCTATTTTTTGTGTGCTGTTTCGAAACAGAATGTGGTGGGAGATTTAGTGCTGAGCTTCTAAAGGTAGCCTTTTTTTTTTTTTTGCCAATCCTGTGACTTGAACTCAGGGCCTGGTTGCTGTCCCCGAGCTGCTTCTGCTCAAGGCTAGCATTCTACCACATAGCCACAGCACCAATTCTGCCTTTTTCTGAGTAGTTTATTAGAGATAAGAGTCTCCTGGATATCCTGCCCGGGCTGGCTCTGTACTGCACTCCTCAGATCTCAGCCTCCTGAGTAGCTAGGAGCATAGATGTGAGCACCCACTATCTGGCTCTCAAGGTAGTTTTCTAAGGATAGTGAAAGGAGGTCATAGCAAGACCAGTCCTCAAGCTAAGAAGCCTGACATTCTCCTGGGCATGCCTAGAGTGTACTTCAATTCTGCATGGAGCAGTTGGGGTTTAGTACTGTTTGGATATTTTAGCTTTAAGAAAGTTAATAGTCTTCCTGTGTTGTTTATGTCAGGTCATGTCACTCTTAGATTTGGGAGACCCTCTATTACAAAACACACTGGTATTTCTGCAAAGAACTAGAACTGTGGGTATTTTTGTATGATATGAGATGTGGATATTTTCACCAAATGATATAAGTACCTAGCATCAATGCTAAGCTTTGTTTATAAAAGCACTTTGGCACTTGAAGTCCATTTTAGGTTTCAGTATTGGCATGTGAGGTTGCGTACCTCTACTTAGCTAGAAGGCTGTGTTTTTGAAAGTCTTTAGCCTTGTTCCCAAGAAGGAAGCAGATTTTTGTCTTAGCCACAGAAATAACTGTGATAAAACTCTTGCTGTAAAGTTTGTACAGTTTGTACAATGGGTCTTTGGCTGTTACTCAAAGATTAGTGATTTAGTTGAATGTTGTTCTAATAATGTTGTTTATCTGATTTCTCAGACCACAGCAAATAAAATAGCATGCTGGAGAGGGGTGGTCACTGATCTCGCCCAGATCACCCTGGGGGAGGCGTTGAACCCTCTTTATGGCTGCTGACTGTCCCAGCTGATGGTTGATATTTCTTGTGATGACTGAGTCATGAAGGATGTTCAAGTATATTGGGTACAGGGACATCATTTAGTATTGGGCAATGTTTTATGAGCTGTTAATAAGTATCCCATAAAGATGGTCCATTAAGTTTTAGAAATACTGTACAGACATCTAGCTTCCTCTTAGCAATTCATTGTACACATTAGTTTATTAAATGTTTCACAGAAAACTTCTGAAAAGAAATGTTTTCCCTGGATTTATCTAGCTTCTAATTTAGTTTTTCCTGGATTTATTTGTCCTTGAATTCCTCCCCTCCCTGCTACCCATGGCCCGGGAGGGGAAATTCCATCTTCACATTAGAAAACAGTCCTGGAATTTTTATTTTATTTTATTTTTTTGGTGGGTCATGGGGCTTGAATTCAGCCTGGGCGTTGTCCCTGAGCTCTTGAGCTCAAGGCTACCACCCTACCCTTGAGCCAAGACCCACTTCTTGTTTTCTAGAAGCTAATTGGAGATAAGAGTCTCAGGTCCTTTTGTGCCTGGGCTGGCCTTGAACCTTGATCCTCAAATCTTGGAAATGATGAAAATATTTTACAAAGAACAAAATACTTAAAAAGGCTTTACCAGAAAAGATCCACTTCTGCATGATGCTGGATAGTTCGATTTGTAGTAATTCATTGTCCTTAAGTTATTCATTTTTTAAAGTTATGTTTGCAGAATAATTTCCATTTCCCTTGCTTGTGGACATTCAGTTGGGTGTGGTGTGTTTGCTTGTAGGGCCCTCGATGACATTAGCGAAAGCATCAAAGAGCTTCAGTTTTACCGAAATAACATCTTCAAAAAAAAAACAGATGAGAAGAAGAGGAAAATTATAGAAAACGGGGAGAATGAGAAGACCGTGAGTTGACGCCGGTGTTTGGCTGCTACAGCAAAGTTCTCTGGAATCGCCTCTAGTGGTTTCTCTCCTGTATTTCCCCACCTCCTTTTTCTTTCCATGCTGATGTCTGGCAGAGTACCTTCTTTTAGTTAACGTGCATCTCCAGATTACTCTGCTCCTCTTAACGCCCCGTTATGACACCACAGCTCCTTTGTGAGAACCAGGCCTTGCCCGACCCTTGATACACACCTCGCGTTTGCTTTTAGATCATTTCTTTTGTTTAAAAGTAAATAAATAATAAAGCTAATTCTATTGAAATGCAGATTCCTTGTGCCATCTAATTCTTTGGTAGTTAAGTCACTGGGGGAACAATAGTCCCATTCTCTTCCAGTATTTACTGGTTACTGTATCTATTTAAGTAAAAGTTATCTTTAAATTGTTGTGTTTAATATTTAATGTACACTTATGGAGAAATGGCCCTTTTTAAAAAAAAAAGTGGTATGCTAATGTTTAAATCCTCACCATGTAATTTGAATGAATTTCTCATGTCTACTGGGAAGTACACTTAACTGTTTTGCTTTTTCCAGTCCTTCTTCACAAGGGGATTTGGGCTCAGTGTTATCTAGACTGTGCTAGAATACGTTTACTGGGCTTTCATGAAATCTAAGCGAGGTTAGAGGTTCTCTAAGTGACCCCCAAGGTTTGGCTCACTGACTGGGTAATACGTACACAGGCAGTCAGTGTCCCCGGCTTTCAGAATGTGAGTAGCCGATGTCCCTGGCCTGCTGGCCAGCACATAGCCGATTCCAACTGGAATCCCATCACTTCCTAGTGGATGTAGCCCAGACCACAGTGTAAGGTGCTGGGTGCCATGGAGTCATTTGGAGCACATGGCTCACTGTGTGACAAACCAGGGAATTCGTGCTCTCAGGGAGAGCTAACGAAAGCAGAGACTTGTGTGTTGATCTCAAGTTGCGTCCCTACTTGATTATAGGCTGGAGTAGTACGTAGTCCTCATGTGTGATTGCTGCAGATGCAGACTGGAGAAGAGGAATCTTACAGTGCTCTTCCTTGTGTAAAACTTGTCCTGACTTGAGTCACTTATGTAATGAGCGAATGAGTAGAGACAGCTATTTTAATGTAACTTTTCCAAAGGAAGACAATCGAAAGCTTAGATTCACAAGTCTTAGGAATTTAGATCTGTGGATTTTCCTGTGCTGTCTCTCCTGTGTGGAATGGGACATGGCTACATTAGTGATTTGGAAAGCCAGACTGGGTTATAAGAACAGGGATTTCGAGTCAAATCTGTGCACTCAAATATCTGAATCTCAGCTTCCATGTCTGTAAAGTTAAAAATGGTACCTAACACGAGGAATTGTTAAAATTAAGTGAACTACTACTGTGGTTCTGAGCTCACCCCTGGTCCTCCATGGACACCTTCTGTTTTGGCTGCTACTGAGGTTTGCGCTCAAGGCCTCATATTTGTTCAGTTTTGTAGGCTTGGCTGTCTCACTTTTCTGACTGAGTCACAACTCCAGCCTTGCTTTTCCCTGGTTATTTTGCGGATGGAATATTTTGGACTTGTCTGTCCTGATTGGCTTTGAACCTTTATCTTTTAGATCTCCGTTTCCTGAGTAGCCAGGATGATAGAGGAGTCACCGGGAGCACCTTTCATTAACCTCTAAGGTTGATCAAGGATTTGACTGGGAACTGGAGTTCTGGGAGGTTTATTGTTCATTGTGATTAGTTGGTGTTTAACCACAGGCCTTCACCATATTCACTTCTGCTTACGAGGGAACTATGGGAAAGATCACCCACAAAAGCGTGATCTTGACCTGGGTTAGTGTGTCCAGCTGAAATTTTTGGCAAGATGGTCTTTGCCCTTGCTTTAGCCCTTGGGAATGTTCTCACTTCTATTACAGAAATAGACGTGAAGACGATGCTCGTCTGGAGGAAGAGGCTCCTAAGACCAGACACTGCTGCCTGTGCCTGAGGATGTCATGCGTCCTGGTTAACGTGTATCAGTTTTTTATTTTTAAATGATTTGAACTATGCCACTAAAATAAGGAAATGTCAACTTCTGGTGAGAACTTGACGTCTTTGTCACAGAATGGCTGCTCTGGAGACTGAATCCTCCATTTTGTACTGTTGTCCCAGAACAAAGCTTGTGTGAAGGGTTTTGTAAAACGATTGGTGTCCTAGCAGATGGGCAAGTAAGCCCGGTCTGATGCAGGTCTGTATCAAGACGTGATGTGCAGTGATTAGTTCATTAAAAAGAAATTTAAATGTGTAGTGCTGGTACTTAGGAGTTCACAGGGGATTCCTGAAGCTGTGAAGTGATTTCTGTGAAATGAACTTCAGGACCAATGTGTTTTAAATATAACTTCAGCTTGAAAAATCTTAAGTGTGCTTGCTTAGCAGAGCCTGTCATGCCTTTGCTCCTGGGGCTTCTCACCCGTGCGTGTGTATGTGTGTGTGTGTGGGGGGGGGTTCTGTAATTATCCTGTAAACTCCAATCCCCAACCTTCCAGATGTTTCCCCTGCATCAGACTCAGGAAGTGAGGGAACCAGGACTGTTCTGCTGATAATCACTCCTTCCACGCTCCAGGCCCTTGTCTTGAGTCACAGCCAGAAAGACCTCCTTTTCTAGCAGGTTAGTCAGTGAAGATCAGAATGAAATCCAACATGCCTGTTTGCTCACTTATAAAATGATCTATTTTAAACCGCTGACAAATTCCTAGAGGAAAATTGAACTTAGGCAAAAGTAATTCTTTTTATATGTACAAAGCCATAGAGAGAAAATAATAGCTAGTTGTAATGTTCCAGTGCAGTTTTGTCACGCCGATGTCCCAGCTCACTCCAGAGCCCTTGCATCAAGGATGGCAGAGAAAAGGTTGTTGCTGGGATGAGCCATACATAGAAGATGGATGGGAGCTAAAGCTATTCTAATTCTCTTGCTGCTGGTGAGGGCCAAAGCAATTGTGCTATGCCTCTATTGATAGATGCTGCAGATCTGCTGTGACCATGGATTGCGTTTCAGTTATTAGAACAGAGCCTTTAATTCATGTGGTTCATTATAAAACTGTAGGTCACTGTGGTCGTGATATAATAAAGAGCATTTCCTCCTGAGGACAGAGTAGCTTCGATTCCCTGTAAGAAAGAATGAAATGGCATCTTCCAATAGAAGAGGCCCATGCGTGCCTTGCCCCTCAATCACTTTCACAATCGACAGGTCAAGTTGCATGCCACTCAGTGGAGGTGGGATTTAGCTTGGTCTGCGGGATAGTCAGTGTATTTTTATCCCTTGGGTGATTATGCCATGGATGATTTGGGGTATAGAAAATGAGGGCTTCTGAAGGGGAACCATAAAGGAAAACAGGGAGGTTGAGTGTAGAAAAGAAAGTGGTTCTGTATGAGTGAAAACAATCATGAGCAGGGGAAATCTGAGGAAGATCCAGAATCAGGTACAGGATTTGGGTTGTGCAACCACGTGCCTCAGGCCGCCAACTGCATGTTTAAATAATGACAAAATATGGTGAGTTTTATGTTTGTTTTACCCACACACTCACACAAAACCACAGTTCACCACAACCATTTTTGGAATGATCTTAGGATCGGTGTGTGTTGGACACATCTTGGAGGAGTAGAACATAAACATGATGGATTGGGAATGCAGAGGAAGACAGTTTTACTGCGTGTTACAAGGTGGTTGTGTTATTGTCTTATTTTTATTGCTGCTTTTGTTTACTTTTAGTGATCTGCTGTAAGCAAGATTGCTGAGTCAAGGCTAATAGTAAGAAAATTAAAAGATGCACGTGAAAATATACACGGAAAGGCCTACAAAGACTTTCCCTCAGGCTTTACCAAATGTTTTCTTCCTATATTTACTGCATTGAATTAATTAGACTTAGGTCATTTGTGGCATGGTATTGGTTAATGCAAAATGGTTTTTGTTTTATATTATTTCCCATTTGTGGCTGGATTCCCAGCCTCTCAGTCTCTGCCATATTTAATCTGTTATTTTATACTACCACTCTTGATAATACATAATAGTATGTGTGTATTAAATTGGAACAACTGCTATTTGCTTTATTTCTCCTTAATACTTTTTTTTGCACTTACAAAGCCATATCTACCACTAAATATTTAGTTAGAATTTTTTTCATGCCATATTGAATGTTGAACTTTATTGTCTTCTTTGTATTTCTTGAGATAATCATGTTTTCTTCTTTATGTATTTGTGTGCTAAAACATATGAAGATTTTTCCTGCTATGAAGTTATCTTTGTGCTCCTGGAATAAACTGATTAAAGTATTGCTAGAGTTATTTCTTTACAAATATCTGATTAGACTCTGCATTTAATTACGTGGTCAGAGTGTGTTATTTGATATTTTATTTAAGGAGTTCTGTTCTGTTTTCTTTTCTATATGGTCCTCACCTGATTCTGCTCACTTGAACAATGAATTGGGTTCACAGTTTTTCTAATTTTGAGTCCAGTCATGTTACATAGAAATAATTGGTTTCAGGTCTATAGGACTCTCTTGTAAGGCCAGATAGGCAGCTTTTTAAACATTACACTTTCAGATAACTTTACATTTCTTTTACACTTAGTTTCCTATTCAGCTTTTCTATTTTATAATTAATAATTTTGTGCTTAATAGATTTTGTCAGTGTTCTTACTGTAGATTTCTAAAAACAGTTGAATTAAAGTTCTTAATAGAACTTTAGAGATCTTGACTCACCTCATTTACATATAATTTGTTTGAATTATGCTTTCCTGATACTGTCTATACCAATGCTTTTTGGGGGAGGGAGGTTATGGGGCTTGAACTCTAAGCCTGGGGGCTGTCCCTGAGGTCTTCAGCTCAAGGCTACTGCCCTACCCCGGGAGCCACAGCCCCACTTCCTGTTTTCTAGTGATTAATTGGAGATAAGAGTTTGATGTTCTTTTGTGTCCTGGTGGGCTCTTCCCAACCTCTGCCTCCCGAATACTTTCATAGTTATTATTATTATTAAAGATTGGTACTATTAACCTTCCTCTGTACTATTTTTTATTTTTATCCATGTTCTTCCTTTCACTGTTTTTTTTTTCTTTTCTCCTTGGGTAAGCAGTGGTCCCTGACTTATGGTTTTGTTTCGTGGTTTCAGTTATTCATGGGCAACAAAGAGAGGTGAGTAAAGAAGATGCTTTGAGAAACATGGCAGCGTATCATTATGATTATTATAAGTGATTTCTATCTCTTAGTATGCCTCAGTTATAAATTTAAATTCTGTGCTGGGGATGGACTTAGAAGGGAAAGTAGTGTCTGCATACTCACTGCCTGTGCTTCGGGACATGAAGCCGTGGAGTGTGAACAGGAGGGGGCGCTGTATTCTCGTTTCTACATATTAGTCATGCTTAGCTAATTTTCAGAACTATGAGTCTTTCTAATAACAGTTTCTGTCCTTTCCCCTTCCCTCCCTACCCCCAGGCATGCACGTTTCCTAGGCTTTTCTGTTCATAATTGGTATTCTATCACAAGTCACAGCTCCACTTGTGACTTTTCTTTTTTCTGGTTGATTTTTGTGGACTTTCCACTTCCAGCTCTAACTGGCTTTGAATCATGATTCTTCGATCTCAGCCTCATGAATGGCCAGCATTACAGATAAGAGAGCCACTGGTGCCTCATTTTGAACATGTGTTCCCAATAGTTTCAGCATCAGCTTTCCTTTCAGTCACACTACAAAGAGTAAATATCAGAAGACTGTAATCATTAAGTAAATGTTCTATGAGAACAATTCAATTAAACCATAAATCAAATACGTTGAATTAACACCTTTGTACAACTACTTGAAGATAACTTTTTAAGTCTCAAAAAAGAAAAAGAAGCAGGGGGCAGGAGTATGGCCTAGTGGTAGAGTGTTTGCCTAGCATGAAAGAATTCCTAGGTTCGATTCCTCAGTACACAGAAAAGCCAGAAGCACTACTGTGGCTCAAGTGGCAGAGCACTAGCCTTGAGAAAGCCCAAGGACAGTGCTCAGGCCCTGAGTTTAAGCCTCAGGATTGGCACAAAAACAAAAAGAGGGAAAAAAAACCCCTGTAAATCAGTACCTAAAGAGTAACTTTGAGGATTATCATAGGGTTCCAAGTAAGTCAAGTCACAGAAAAGAAAATAAAATAGAAATTAGAAAGTATTTGAAATATATCATGGAAACATCACATATGGAAACTTGTAGATCACCATTATGTATGCTTTGAGTAGAAATTATAGCTATAAATCTTCACATTAGGGAGAAATAAAGGTGAGCAGAAATAAAGTTATGGGCAAAAATGAATGAAATAGTCATAAAACTGACAAATGTTTGGCAAGAAGGCTCAAGGGAAAAAAAGTGGTAGACATGGAAAGACCCAGGGTCCTGTGGAACAGAGAAAAAGGTAAAGTCACAGCCCACTCCCATGGCCTGGTGGCCTGTTTTGTCCCTGTATTGGAATGGAGGAGGCTGGAGGAGGATGGATGGTAGAGCCCTGTGCCCTAAGGATGTGCACTGCCAGTCCTGGGGCTTGAACTCAGGGACTGAGCACTGTCCTTGGGCTTTCTCAAGGCTAGAGCTCTATCACTTGAGCCACAGCACCATTTCTGGCATTTTCTGTGTCTGTGGTACCAAGGAATTGAACCCAGGGCTTCATGCATGCTAGGCAAGCACTCTACCACTAGGCTGCGCTGTCGGCCCTGCCACAGACGTTTTACAAAGCAGTTTGTCATTCTCTGAACAGTCGAACATTTATACACTCATTTTGTCAAGCACTTCCATTTCCAGGTATAGGCACACCTTGTAAAGGGATAATAAGGAACGTGTACACGAAGTTGATAGCATTACTTATGGAAACAAAAGCCCGAGAACATTAAATAAAACGTACTCTGAAATGAATCATGCACAGCCATCAAATGATCATGCTACATCTATCTGCAGGAGTTCTGCTATGTAATATGGAATTAAATAAGTTCCAAAAGGAAAAAAAAAAGGATGCCACTAAATGGTCAAAGTCTGAGCATCATACTCTGGAGGAGCGTGTGTGGATCTGTATATCAGGGAGACATGAGTAATTAGGAATGATTACAGTTTTCAAGAGCTGTTCTTGGTGACTTGGACTGGCGTGGAGATCCCAGGTGCACAACATTGTCAGCTTCCAAGTTGGTTTCCATAAAACAAAAGAGCCAGGTGTTGGCTACCAGCTAGACTCTTTACCCAGGAGACTGAGATTTGAGACTCCAGGTTCAAAGCCAATCTGGGCAAGAAAGTCTGTGAAATGCTTACCTCTTAACCCCAAAATGCCAGAGGTGTGGAGAAAGTGGCTCAAGTAGTAGAGTGCCAGCCTTGAGAAGAAAAGAAAAAAAAAAAGCTTAGGAACATGTCTTGAGTTCAAGCCTCGGTATTCAGTATCAGCACAAAAATAAATAAACGATAGCTTGCATGAACCAACTCTCAAAATGCCATGAAGCAAGAGTTATGAGCTCAATATATCCTGAAAGATCAAATAATTCAGTATATTGACATAGGGGAAAATTATATGACCATCTTAATAGGTGTAGAAATGAAGTGTTAGAAATCAATAGTCATTCATAACTGAAGGAAAATCAACTAGGAATACAAAGGAATTAGCATGGCCAAGACTATCTACAGATACTACTTCAACCATCAGACATTTATTTATTGAGAGCAGGAGGACTGAGCCAACGGCCCCATTTACCTCATTTATAACCTTTACTGGTTGACCCATACTCTTAAGTCTTTTTTCTTTTGATGGTATTAAAATTTGTATTCAAGTCTTTGCACTTGGTAGGCAATTATTCTTTTTTTGTGTGTGTGGGTCATGGGGCTTGAACTCAGCCTGGGTGCTGTCCCTGAGTTTTTCAGCTCAAGCTACCACCCTGTCCTTGAGCCAAGGCCCACTTCCTGTTTTCTAAAGGTTAACTGGAGATAAGAGTCTCAGGTCCTTTTGTGCCCGGGCTGGCATTGAACCTTGATCCTCAGATCTCAGCCTCCTGAGTAGCTAGGATTACAGGTGTGAGCCACCTGCCGGCTTGTCTGAGGCAGCATCTTAATGCTGATGGTTCATAATCCTCTTGAGAGAAGGGGAGCTTGAGAAGGACGCCCGGCACTGGTGATGTTTTCTGTGCACCTCCAAAGGATTCCTATTTTATTGAAATAGAAATTTAGAAAGTTGGTTGGTGACAAAAGCCAAGGCACAGAAGACATTGCAATATACTAACAAACATCTCTTGAAACCTAAGAAAGTAAGAGTATACCATTTACAGCAGCATAGGAAAGTATGGCACACATAGGAATAAATTTAACAGATGTACAGTATTGTAAAAGAGAAAATAATTTTAAAATGAGGTTTTTGTTTTAAGTTTGGGTCTGCTCATCCATAAGTTACTCATAAAATAGAATCTATTGCCACACATTAGTAAATTTCAGACCATATTGAGCAATGAAAGCAAGAAAAAAATATGTACCATGTAACTTAAGCAAAGTTGAGAGAATAGACATAGTTGAGAGACGAGAAGTAGGCAGGGTACTTTTCTAGCAATTATAAAGAAGGGAGGGTCAAGCTCAGGATAGTGCATTCCCCTCCCTGGGAGGGAAGGCATGATTGGAAGCGCCTTCCACAGAAAGTTTCCCAGCTTTGGACAGTACTTCCTTCACACGAAATGTGATGTTGGCCCAGGTGTGTTTTCTTGTTACTGGTCTTGCTCTTTATACTTCTGCTTCGTTTCCATAAATACGTTATCTGTTGCAATAAAACCATGATTGAAGAGTTGGAATGTCAACTCTATAATGGCCTTAGCAAATGCTCGATAAGCATTTATATACTCATTTGTATGTTTTCCTTGAAATGTAGCTGTGGTTGCACCCACAGATTTTTTTTCCAAGTAGTGCTTTATGTAGCTTGAAGTCTTAGAAATTCTCTTGCTTTTCTCCTTAAAACAGGCAGTATGTCAGGGATTGTATTTTAGTTTGGGGGCACATAGGATGGTACAATCAATTTTTTTCCTCTTCTCTTAAAACAGTGCTCCATTAGACTTCCAAAACACAGCTCTATGAAGGTAATTTTATAACAGTTATTGAATAACATTTTTTTAGTTGTGGCTTGAAACAACAAAATGTACATAGATGAATAAAAATACCTTTATTGAAGTTCCTGCAGTGGAAATAATTTTGGTATTACAATTTAAAATGCTGTTCTGTTCCCCCTTTGCTTGTTACAGTTTCAATTTTAGTGTCTATTTCTGATTGCCTGAGGTTTCTTAGTACTATTATATCACAGAATAGACTATGATTTTTTTTGTTTATGTGTGTTATTCAGTATTCATTTAGGCTACCACTTGCAGTGTACATTTCCTTGCCTCTTGGTGGGTAACACTGGTAAAAATTCAAAAATAATATTGTGTAATTTGAAAAGGTATTTTGTTCAGCCATGTTTATTCTTTATAAGTAAAGTTTAACTTCTTCCCCTATTGTTTAGTTATTCTCCACCAATTTTTCTATCCTTTCCTGATATTCTGTTGTGGACTTAGAAGACTTAATTTGTGAAACTGATGAGCAATTACTTTTATATGAGGAAAGTACCAGCCTCTGCTGCAATTGCCCTCTCTCAATTTATTCAGTTGTAACTTTTTATTTTTTTGGCAGTTTGGGGGCTTGAACTCAGGGCCTGATAACTGTCCTTTGACATTTTTTGCTCGAGGCTAGTGCTCTGCCACTTGAGTCAAAGTGCCACTTCTGGCTTTTCCTGTGTATTTGGTTCTGGGGAATCAAACCCAAGGCTTCGTGCATGTTAGGGGAGCACGCTACCACTAGGCCACACTCCTGGCCAGTTGTGACTTTCTTGACCTTTCTTCTTTCCATACTGGCCCTCATGAGTGCATCTCTCTGACCTTTGCTCTTGTTTTCATGGAGCACGTAGTGCTCAGCAGTCACAGGGAGAAGATGCTCAGGATCCAGTGATGGTTAGACCCAGATTGCAAAACTGAGATGTGAAGATTTGAAGCCCATGAGCTCTGAGTCACGATGATTTCCGGAGTCAGTGAATGTTGCCGCTGCTCAAACAACTTTGGGATAGATAGTAAAGAACTCAGAAATATCATCACCCCTGCGATGCAATATTAACCCCAAATTTCAGGATGGCAAGAAAAATGTGACTTCCTGCTTCCATGTGAGTTTTATTCTGCACAACTTTTATCACAATCTATCTATCTATCTATCTATCTATCTATCTATCTATCTATCTATCTATCTATCTAGAAATCAGAGCTTTGGAAATTTCACTTACACATGGATCTATAAACAGCTAACATTTTTATGCTGCTCAAAGTGTTTCAGGATTAAAAAAAAAGCACACACACCTTAGCTCTTACTGTGTTTGTAAGGACATTGTTTTTCTATTAAAATTTGACATGTTTCACATTTGTCTTGCTGAAAAAAAGCTAAATCTTTCTGAGGGAAAGGGAACTATTTTTAAGATCGATTTTAAAACTATGTAGAGCTGAGATGTAGGCAGTACATAGACCTTCCTGGGCCATTGCAGACCATCTAACTACACTGTAATACCGGAGGCACTCGGTTGAAAGAAGACATCAGAACTGGCTGTTTGAAAACTTACTTCCCAGAGACCCCTAGTGAAATGATGAGCCCTTCACAGAAGGGGAGAGGAGTAGGAGGTGATGGTAGTGAGGGTTTGCCATCCTCTGACATTCTATGTGAACCATGGTTCAGTGAGTGACCTTTGTTTTGCACATATTATTTTTGCCAGTCCTGGGCTTGAACTCAGGGCCTGAGCACTGTCCTTGGTCTTTCTCAAGGCTAGAACTCTACCACTTGAGCCACAGCACCACTTCTGCTTTTTTCTATGTATGTGGTACCAAGGAATCAGACCCTGGTCTTTGTGCATGTTAGGCAAGCACTCTACCACTAGGCCAAACTCCCAGCCCCACATATGTTTTTTCCCCCTTAGCATGTTTGTGCAACTTCCTTGTTTCAGTATCTGCAACTGGTATCCACAATTTGTTCTTTTTTTAAAAAAAAATTAAAGTAATGATTAATTGTGTGGTTATACCACAATTTGTCTGTCTATTGCCTTTTTGATGGCTATTTGGATTGTTTCTAGATTTGGGCTGTTATAAATAACGATAACATGTCAGTGTGGAACAAATCTTTGTATGGACATATGCTTTTGTTTCTTGGGGGAAAATACCTAAGAATGGAATCTCCAGATCATAAGGTACAAGTATATGTTTAACATTTTGAGAAATAAAGTTGTTTTTCCATGTTCCATTCCCACTGCCTATGTAGAAAGTTTTATTGCTCCATACTTGGACCAACCATTTAGTATGGCTAGTCTAAATTTTTAAAAATTTCAATACATCTTAATAGCTGTGTGGAGGTAACTTGTTATATTTCTAATTTATATTTTCCTAATGTAAATGATAAATGAGGTTGAATATTATTTCTTGGGCTTCTTTTGCCATCCATATATCTTCTTTGCCAAGGTATCTGTGCATACGTTTTTGCCTTTTAAATAACAATTGGGTTGTGTATATTATGCAGGGTTCTCTACAGAAAGATGACCAATGTTGTGTGTGGGGGGAGAGGGGACAGGAGTTGTTTATTTTGCAGAATTGGCTCCTGTGACGGGGCTTTGGCATGTCCGAAACCTGCAGGGGCCATGCGGACAGATGGGGTCAGCAGTTGGCATGGTTTCAAATCCCAAAGCTACCTCCATTTTCAGTAAACAAAACTTTATTCTCTTAAAGTCATTTGAGGAGGCCTGCCCGTATTTCCAAAATTACCTTTATTCAAAAACTACTGTTTTAAACAATAACAACAACCACCAAACCTTGCATAGTAACCTCTGCCTCCTGTCTGAATTACCCCGAGCCCCACGCCCAGCCAAGCTTACCTAAACCTGACCAGGTTCTTCTTATTGTCTGGATTTGTGATTGGCCAATCTTTTCTCTCATTCTTATTCCATTAGCGTGCTTTTCTAAGAAAATTTCTTACTTTTGATGCCATCCAGTTGTCAATATTTTCTCCTAAGTGGCATTCTTCTTTTAGTCTTCTATCTAGGAAGTTCTTTTTATTTTCTTTTTGCCAGACATTATAATGTACCTTCATTAGAGAGTACTGGTTAGTATGTGGTAATCCTAAGCAGGCTTTTCTCAAAGATGGGGAGAGGGGTGTCTTGATTCTTCACTTGACTTAATCTTTAATCTAAACGTTTTCCTCTGTTGAGACAGCTATAGCCTTGCTGTAGACTAGTTTGATGCTCACATTTCCGGAGCTCTGGGGCACGTGTGGCAAAATGCTGGAGTTTGGGAAGGCAGTGGTGGTCCACTTCTGGCTTCTTTTGGTGTGGCTTCCCATGGTGGAAGGGACAGCTAGCGCTGCACTTTCCCCAGGACATTCATCCAGTCCCAGGAGTGCTGTCTAGTGGCAGGTGACTGTCCAAGAGCAAGTGTTGACTGGCTTTCCATTGGCATATCTATTATGCCCTTCTATCATGACTGACTTGCCTTGTTTGGGAAATAAGAGAGATTTTCTTTTAAAAAATCTATTTTCAAAGAAAGATCTGGTACTCTCTTCAAAGAGGGCTTGAAATATATTTTAATTGATTCCCAT
Source organism: Megascapheus bottae (assembly GCF_031878675.1). Taxonomy (NCBI): domain Eukaryota; kingdom Metazoa; phylum Chordata; class Mammalia; order Rodentia; family Geomyidae; genus Megascapheus; species Megascapheus bottae. The sequence goes on along the minus strand of NC_143535.1, from coordinate 7,821,652 downwards.
GTCCCACACAGTGCAGTGTGCTATTTTGTGCATGTGTGTAATGTGTGATGAATCTCGGTGATGTGTGTATTCGTCCTCTCAAGCACACAGAGCCTCCTCCGGGGAACGTTCTAATTCTCTCTGGGCGATCTTGAGATACGCAGTGAATTATTTTTAACTGCAGTCACTTCACTCTGAGATACTTACCTCCTCCTACCTAACTTCAGCTTCCTACTCGTGAGCTGCCCCCTGCCTGTCCTTCCCCTTTCCCCCAGGAAGTCCTTGTGCACATGGCTCTGGAGTGCTATTCTTCTCATTCTTTGCAGAAGAATATCTGGGCAAGAGGCACATAGGTATTGCCAGAATGGAGGAATCACGCGTGTTACTCACCACCTGCTGATACTCCAGAGGACAGGAAGGCTAGTAGAGGAGGGAACATCTCTCTCCACAGCCTACCTTCCCAGGTCAGACTTGGAATGGGGATTCAATCCGATTGGATCCGGTAAAGCATATGAAGATTTCCTGCCTGCTTCCTGAACAAGTTAGGATATCCATTTTCTCAACCTTCCCTTTTCTTTGGAACAGGATCCTCAAGGGTGGACATTAAGAGAAGCTTTGTGGTAAACAGTGGTGTGTGATCTCAATGAAATGATGAGGTGACATTTGTTGGGTATCTTGTGCCTGACTCTGTCCAAGACCCTGATATTGGTTTGTTTCATGGGAAATAGAAATTACAGGCGCACACCTATGTGACTATGGGGGCCATGCAAGCTAAACTGTGCCGAGGAATCTGGTTCATCAGTGAGAAGGACTGTCATCATTCTATGACCTTTCAAATTGCTTGCTAACATACTCAGAACTCTCATACATACTTCTATTCATGTATTTAAAAGTGAAAAAAATCCTGAGGGCAATATTTATAGTAAATTATTTAAAGCCTACACACTGGGAGTTAAAAGTATGTAACTATATTTAAAAGAAACCCATCCAAAATAGTAGCTTGGTGGTAGAGTGCTTGCCTACCATGCATGAAGGCCTGGGTTTGATTCCTCAGTACCACATGAATAGAAAAGGTGGGAAGTGGTGCTGTAGCTCAAGTGGTAGAGCACTAACCTTGAGCAAAAGAAGCTCAGGGACAGAGCCCAGGCCCTGAGTTCAAGCCCCAGGACTGCTCCCCACCCCCCCCAAAAAGTCCGAACAATTCTTGCCTTCTCATTGTTATGGCTTCCTGTATGAAGCCAGCCCCGTTTCTGGTTGTCCTCGTCCTTTTCCACCATTGACTAAGCTTCTGGCGTTTTATCTTCTCCTCTTTCAATGTTGTAAAAGAAAGCTGTCTCCCAAGAGTTCACTTCGTGTGAGGTTGGCACTGGCGTTGCTTGCTCTGGGACACACTCTTCCCTCTTGTAACAGCTCATTTCCACGCATGCTTCTCTCAGCCTAGTGTCTGGCATCTTTCCACCCATGGCCTTCACATTTCCCACAGTCAGCTTTTCTGCCATGCCTTTTATGAATATCCAGCTTGAGCTTTCAGTTGCATCAAAACCACTCTCTGCTTCTTCAGTTCACCTCCCTCTCTCCTGCCTTGTCCTATGTAACTGGAGTTCTAGGCCACACGCCCAACTCAAAGTGACTCCATATTCCAGGTCCAGCCACACACCCCAAAACTCCAGATAAATAAGTAGCCGTGAAAGGCAGAGAAAGATGAGTGTGGCATGGGGTCGCTGCTGGAGAGAGCAGAGAAAGCACTTCAGCCCATCTGCACAGACAAGAGCTTTAAGTTTAAATAGAAGAGAAAGTGGAGGTGGGGAGTGACAGCTATCGATCCTGGTCTCAGTACAGGTGTGGTTCTATGGGCGCAGGCTGTTGGTTTGCTCCTTATCTCAAGACTGGTTGGAAGGGGCCTTGTTACCATAAGAAAGTCAATGCAGCTTGGTGGGAGGTAGCTTTTCCTCCCCTTAGGAGAGGACTGTCCCATCAGTCCTGTTTTTTTTCTTACAAGGTGACTTCAGGAGAGAATGGCTCCAGGCAGAGGACACAGATACAAAATGGAGATGGGGACATCAAGTGTTGCTCCTTCATAGCTCTGCTTTGGATATTTGCAAACGCAAGTGAGGAATCAGTGCTTTTCTGAAACAACAGCTTCCAAGGACCTACCACAGCACAACAAAGGTACTGTGGGTGTGTGTGCACATGCGTGTGCAGTGTAATAGATGAATGATACATGAAGAACACGAGTGACTCTGTAATTATGCTCTGTAAAGTCAGCCAAAAGGAGGTATCAGATGATCTACGGATGGAATCTAGTGTCTAGAAAATAAAATAAACAAGCCTGAGCTTTGTTGTCTATTGACAGGTAAAAAGAGCCTCAGTCTCTTTCTTCTTAGAGCCTGATAAATGGGCTTGGCTAACAGGGACAGGGTTTTTATGACTAAAAGGGTGGTTTTGTCTTTAGTGATACTCTTAAGAAAGAATGGTATCTATCAAAACAGACACAGCCCAGTGCAGGGTGGGAGTGGGGTGGCTCATGTCTATTATCCTACCTCTCCGGAAGCTGAGATCTAAGATGGAGGTTCGAAGCCAGCCTTGGCAGGAAAGTCCCTGACACACCATTAATCATAGAAAAAGATGGAAGCAGCTCTATAGTGCAAGTAGAAGAACATTAGCCTTGAGTGAAAAAGGAGTTGAGATCCTGAGTTCAAAACCTGCTACCAAAAAGTAAAAAAAAAAAAAAAAAAGACACAAGAGTATTGTAGTTCAAAGCTAGCCTAAGCAGAGAAGTCTTCAAGATTCTCCAATTAACCAGCAACATGTTGTGGCTCAAGTGATTGTGCACTATCTGGGAGCAAGAATGCTGAGCCAGAAGGAGAGGCTGTGAGTTCAAGCCCTGAGAGTGGCACAGAAAATAGTATTAGTTTACTGTAAGATAGCACAGTGTGTTATGCTGGAAGCTGCCCCAGACATCTCATGCTTACCTGCCTTGCCTGCCCTAAGAAGCCTGTTGAGTGGCTGTCTGGCACCATTTGAACACTATAATTTTTACAGAATGACAAAATTCCCAGTAGCACTGTTCTGAAAAAAAAAAAACTACCCCTGTTGTTAAACAGCACATGCTTATTGGTAGAAGTTACATTTTTCTTTTTGATTGCATTTTTGAACATAGAAATTATACATGCGATTCCAAAATGAGAAAGTATGTAACAGGACATATTAAAAGAAGTCCTATTCCTGCTCCTGAATCCTCCGGGATTTTTAAAATGTACTTTTGTTTATTTTTTTGGTTGGTTGTTATTGTTGCTAGTATAAGCAACTACATTTAATTATAGCCTTCGATTTAATTTTATTATCCCAGAGGTTGCATAATCTCTATATTGCAACATTCTCTTCTAACACTATGTCCTAAGGACTACAACATGAAAGTTGATGAAGCTTCCCTGCTCTCTCAACATAGCAGCATTGTATTTTTTTGAGGGAATGTATCATCATACTTTGTTTTACCCATCTTCTCTTGAGGCATTGATTTGTTTTCCAGTTTTTTCATGTTTACAAGTCATGTACCTGAGTAATCTTCTGCATAATTGTTTCATATTTTTGTTATTATCTCTAGGCTGGGTCAAAAGGTAAACAAATGAATATGTAATTTTTCTACATGTAACCAAATTTGCCTCCACTGTCTCTGTGTAATATGAGGGGATCTATTTTTTCAAAGCACCATCAACACAATATGCTTTCCAGCAGGGATTCTTGCCAATCTGATTAATACGTTCTGAAGTGACTTCTTAGTGCAGTTTTAATATGCATATGTTTCTGTGCTTAAAGGCAACTTTGCTTTCACTAAATTTTATACATATTTTTGCTAATTTTTCCATCAGTGTCCTTTTTTCCTTTTGCCAGTTCTGGGGCTTGAACTCAGCCCTTAGCACTGTCTTTGGGCTTTTTCAAGGCTAGAGCTCTACTACTTGAGCCACAACACCACTTCCCGTTTTTTTTTCTGTGTATCGAGGAATCGAACCCAGGTCTCTGAGCATGCTAAGCAAGCACTCTACCACTAGGCCAAACTCCCAGCTTCCTTTGGTTTTTAATCCATGAAAATTATTTAGAGCCAGGCACTGGGGACTCATGCAGCCTGACTTCTGAGGATCAAGGTTCGAAGTCAGGCTGGGAAGGAAAATTTATGCTGGTACTGGGACTTAAACTCAGGGCTGGTACTCTTGTTTGGCTTTAAAAAAAATTCATAACTGGCATTCTCACACTTGAGCCATACCTCTATTTTCTGCTTTTTATTGATTAATTGGAACTAAGGGTCTCATAGAATTTTTTGCTCACACTGGTTTTGAAAAAAGATCCTCAGATCTTCTTTCCTAAGTAGCTAGAGTTACAGATGTGAGCCATTGGTGATTGGCTGCTTAGCATTTTTTTTTTTCTTATTTGCTGTTAATCTTTTGATCTTATTATTTAGGGTGGTGAATACACTCATGCATGTTCCAATCTATTACTGGATTTCATACAATCAGACTGCAAACTAAAAAGATTATTGTATTACAAATGCCTCTTGGCAGTTTTCGCTTTCTTTCAGTGGTATATTCTGATGTCCAGTTCTTAATTTTAATGTGTGGCCTCTATGCTTACTCCTCATGGAAAGCTTGGTACTAGTGCTGGCTGGGTTGGTTCTTAGGAAAAAGTTCTGTCTTCGTACATGTAACACTCAAAACAAATGTGTCCTTTTTTAGGAAGAGAGGCTGCCATTGTCATTCTTTCTTTCTGCCCTTTTCCCCTGAACACGCCACTTTTCTTGTCTGTCTTGTCTTATTTGAGAATCCTTGGCAGAAACATGGCAGTTTTAATTTCTTTTGATTTCCCCCTTTCCTCATGAAACCCAGGCCAGATTTGAGCTAGAATGGAAGACCCTGCAGAGTTCTGCTAGTTCCCCAGAGCCGAGATTTCCTTACCTGGGAGGTTGGAAAAGAACCTGAGAATTCTTAACTGGCTCCTGTATCTGGGCAAAACTCATTTTTCCCCCACCCCTTGTCTGTGAACAATTTAATTTACATCTGAATATAGTTGCTGTCACTTCATTTATTATTATCTTGGGGCATAGATTTGAAGAAGCAATAAAAATTGTATAACAATGAATTCAGAGTTTCAGACTGATAGATAGGAGGGTTAAGTTACAGTGTTTTATTGTACAGAATGCGGCTATAGGTAATAACACATAGCATGAGATTGTAACAAGAGATGAGTTTAGATGTTATCATCACCAAAAAATAAATAAAAGATAAAATATTTGAAAAGATAGACATGTTAATTAGCCTCATTTGATCTTCTCACAATATATTAGTGTATGGAAAAAAATCACATTGTACCCTGTAAATTTACATAATGATTTGTTAATTTCAAATAAAGCTTTTGTGAAAATAATAGTGCAAATTAGGTGGCATTGTAACTCTACAGCCTCTGGTAACCTGATGGTTCTCAGGAATTGTTTGAGAGTCATATTACTCTCCCACTTCTTGGAAATGGTAACCTTCATTCTAAGACACCTAAGATTTTTGAGATCAGAGTGTGAGAATATTCATGGTTGGAGGGGTGGGAATTAAAATGTGGCTTAGTGGTAGTGTGCTTGCCTCACATGCATGAGTCCCTGGGTTTGATTCCTCTGTGCCACATAAAAAAATGAATGCATTTTTTTTAAAGAATAATATTCAGGGTAGCTCTCCTGTCTGGGTCAATTCACCTCTGAGAACATGGAGACAGATGGCAGCTCCCAATCAGGGGATAGGACTTAGTGCTGTGAACATGCAGAGACCATCAGAGAGTGCTGGCACAGTGCGTTTAACCTATCCACTAAACAGACATGCGTAATTGCACTGTGGATTGGGGAAAGCAGGTCTGGCTCATTTTCTTACTGTCATCTTCCCCCGCAATAGTTTTGGAAGTTTCCTCTATCTTGTCTCTACTGATTTCCTTGCTTTTCTTTTTTTTCTTCTCCCTCTCTGCTTCCTCCCTCCCTCAACTGTCCATAATAAATAGAATAAATTTCAAATCCCTTCCCATGGCTCTCAAAGCTATCCAGGGTCTAGCACCTCCCTCCCTTCTATCCCTCCCTTCCTCTTTGTATTGAGCTCTCTCAATAGCAACACTCCCGGCATCCTGGTCTTCTGTTCTTTACATAAAGAAAGGGATGTGTCTGTGCCATCTCTCCTTCTGTGTCTCATGGCTGTCTCCTTTCCATCATTTCCATCCCATTTGAAAAGCTTTTCTAAGATGTCTCTAACTCTAATGTCTAATGACTCTAATGCCTCCATTACCACAGCACATGATGCTCTTACCACTTTAGCTGTTGTAGACTTCATATTTGTCAACGTACTTGATTAGGAATTATTCTACATTTTATTTCTTCTTTTGTTCCTTTGTAGATAAAGTTGGATGGCCAGTATTTCGGGTATCTTCTTGACCCCTCAATTTTCAAAGAATACAGTGGCCGTGTCTGACACTTAATACATTTTTTTAAAGTTGTTTTCTCCCATGAGTCAGGGCCCAGTATTAGGAGGTATACATAAAGAGTACAAAATTATGACAATGATATTGTCTTATTCCATTAAAAAAAATAACAATCCTTTTGGTCAGACTTCTACAAGTCCTTCTAGAGTACAAATGAATGTGATTAAAATGCTACCCTTTGTATTAACCTTCATTAAATATTAACTTTCATTAAAGGTGATCAACATTGTTGATTGCCTGCATAATAGTCCTTGAACTTGTGATAAGGTGTGAAACTTTTTTTTAGCCCTTTGGTCAAATCTAACATTCTCCCAGAAGTGTAATACACAAATAAGATTGATTTTGGTGGGAGTTACAGGAATTCCTGTATCTTGTTACCCAATCACCTCTCCTGAATTCTACCCCTACAAGTAGTATCAAGAGGACCCACAGCTACACATTTGAGTAACTGAGGCCCAGGGAGCTGACCTGACTTTTTCCAGTGCCTTAAAATGACTGACAACAGGACTAAAGCCAGGTTCCTTGAATGGCAGCATATTGTGACTTTCTTGTTAGCCTCTGCAGATAATCAGACTGGAGCCCAGTGGGGTTGCCCACTGGGAGAGAAGACTGGGGCTTCCAATGTCCTAGGACTTCATTTACAAATCTGCTGTCCTCTGAGACAGTAGAAGAGTTACCTGTTAGCACAGCCCTTCTCATTGGACAATTATCTGGGGACATATTATTATTGGGAGAAAGAGAAAGGAAGCAAGATTGCTTTATCTGACTGTTTACTTCATTTCCACTTTATTTCTCTGACTCGGTATGAACTTTACCTGCAGGTATCTTCCCACTAGAGAAGAAGAGCATGGCTCTGATCAAGAAGACAAGAAGGAGAAGTGGCACTGTGGCTCAAGTGGTAGAGTGCAAGCCTGGAGTTGAAGAGCTCAGGGCAGTGCCCAGGCCCAGACTTCAAGCACCACAACTGACAAAAAAAAAAAACAAAGAAGGCCAGAAGGGTAGGAATTCCCCAATGACTCTTCAGAGCTTCCTTGTCTTTTTAAATCTAAATTTCTATTGGTATTATAAAGGTAATAATCACAGGGGGTTACAGTGACTGAACTTCAGTCCAGGTTAGAGATAACCTTGTCTGGCTCAGTTCATAGACCCTGTGAGTCACAGAGCAGGTCACCTTCCCAGAGTGAGAACCGACCTTGGCATTCAGTCCTGTTCTGAGATACCTGTGGTCTAGCAAATATAGTTTAAGAAGATCTGAACTTCGTTTCCCACTACGTGTTGTGGTGGGTGGACGTCGTTCGTGCCATATGCAATTGTAATATCCCACGCGTCAATAATGCCTACAGGAAGCTCCCGGAAAATGTCCTTGATGACCAGATACTGAATGTATCCGTGGAAGTTGCCGAATCTCTCCACGTCACTGTGCATCTCCCTGGTGTTCTCTGTCTTGATGACAACCATGGTGTCTGGGCTCCTCAGAAGAAGTCGCTGGACTGCTCTGTGGATGTTGAGGGTCCTTCGGATGAACACGTCGATGGGGAAGGGTCTGAAATGCTGGCCTAGAGAAATAACAATGACCGTGTTCTTCTCTCCTCCTGTTCTGTCGATTACTCGGGCCATGTTTTCGATCTCTTTGACAGAATAGACCAACGATCCAATCAAGGGGTAACCATGTTTTTGCCACTGGATGTTGATATTTCTATCCAGGTCCACTGCGAGCTGGTGTTTCAGTTTTCCGAACTCGTGCAGGTCCACTGGCTTCAGTGCTGGTGACAATAGGCAACCGCAAAATGAGAGGAGAGCAGAGTTACAAAGGTTCACCAGTCAGGAAGATAGGAGAAAACGTGTTGATGTTTGAATTTAAATAAGCTAACTTTATCTGAATACTTAAAGAATTAAACCTGCTGTATGGACATAGGAGATCATACTTAACTTCCTGTAGAAACACGCAGAAAAATATCGGGGATGGTCAGTCCTTGAGAGGAATGCCATTGCAGGATGATGTGATGAGTCTCGTTATGATGGTTTTTGAATAACTTACTAACTGTGGCTTGAACTCATTTGAACTAAAACTTTTAATTGATGTCCTTAGCATGAAAAGATGGACTTGAACCAATTTCCCCAACTGTAGATTACATTAAATCTGAGATTATATTCTATACTTCTATTTATTTTCATATACATGGAATATTAACTGAGTACATGATCTTCAAAAATAATGATAATAGTAGTCGTGAATTCCTTTGTGTATGTGTCTGTGCACACACACATATACATAGAGAGGCATAAAATTGTCATGTATGGAAGAAAACCAAGCAAGGAAGTCAAATTGCCCCAAATCACACAGTTTGCGAAAATTTTCTACTTTATCTTGAAAATAAGCATAACATGCAGAGACTAAGATTAATTTTTTCCATTTTTATCAAACTAATGAGATCTACCAGAATATTGAGGCTGGTTGTTTTATAGCTAGAAATTATGATAAAAAAGTCTAGTCTATAATTGTCAATGCTTTGTACATGTGCCATCTTAGATCTAAAGGGCTGTTAGAAGTCTTAAGACATAGAGTTTGCAGAACAGAGATATGCAAGCATGTCTGGAGAACAATGACAGGGCTACTTGCTTGGTCTGCTTCCAGCTAACTTCATAAAGATGAGCATTTTTTTGGTGTGTGTGTATGTGTGTGTTCCAAGATTCAAACTTGGTACCTGACACGTGGCCCATTGTCTGGCCCAACTGAGTCATGCCAAGAGTTGGTTTTTCCTTTCCTTCCTTCTTCCCTCCCTTCCCTTCCCTTCCCTTCCCCTCCCTCCCTCCCTCCCTCCCTCCCTCCCTCCCTCCCTCCCTCCCTCCCTCTCCCTCCCTCCCTCCCTCCCTCCCTCCCTCCCTCCCTTCCTTCCTTCCTTCCTTCCTTCCTTCCTTCCTTCCTTCCTTCTTTCCTTCCTTCTTTCTTTTTCTTTCTCTATCTTCCCTCCCTCCCTCACTCTCCCTCTGTGAAGAATCTTTTTGGCTGGGTGCCGGTGGCTCACACTTACAATCCTAGCTACTCAGGAGGCTGATATTTGAGGATCATGGTTCAAATTTCAGCCTGGGAAGGAAAGTTTGGGAGACTCTCCAATTAGCCACCAAGAAAATAGGAAGTGGCTCAAAGTAGTAGAGTGCTAGCCATGAGTGAAAAAGCTCACGGCTACTGTCCAGACCCTGAATTCAAGCACTGTGACTGACAAAAGGTCCCAGACCCTACCAATTTCCCCCTTTTTGAGAAGATCAGTTTTTTAGTTAGCATTGGAGCTTACAAGAGTGGTCTCACATCAAGAAGGCCAAGGTGGAGACATAGGACTCTTATCACTGCTTTGTCCTCAATGATAGAGCTAGGGCCCAGGCACTTAGGTGGCCGATAGCAATGGTTTTCTAAGTGGGATGACTAAGATCTATTAGTGGATTCTGAACTACTGCTGGCACGTCTTTGGTTCAGTACATAATGCAATGAACGTAGAGTTTTCACAACTGGATTCTAGTCCATTTTAATAACTGCTATTGCTTTTTGGATGCTTTCTATTTGCTAATGTACCTTGCAATATGTGAGATCCTTTCCATTTATTTCCTCCTTTCATTGTCAAAAGAAAGAGCAGGTGATATTATTGTTAATAATTATTATTTTGATAGATAAGAAAAGCAAGGAAGAGAAAATAAAGTCACAAGGCCACAGTCTATGTCTATTGACTCCTTGTTCATGCTTTTAACTGTATGCCAGCCTGAAGCCAAACAGTTACTTCTGCATCTGTTATATTATCAGGTAATAATCAAAGGGCCAACAGCTTACAACCATGAGAACCTATTTCACGACAGATGGTATTATAAAGACATTGTACGGATTACCTCAATTTACCAGGTAGATAGTGCTTTTATTTCTAGTTGATATACTAGGAAACTGAACAAAACAGTAATGCAATGTTTCCCAAGGTCATCCAAATACAATGTGAAGTCATGTTTGAACTTGGTATATATATCAGTATCTAGAACACCCTAAATGTGCCATGTATAAAGGGCAACAATTTAGTACACTAAATAATCTTTGTAGGTCTGGGAATATTTCTTAATTGTTGAGTGCTTGCCTAGCATGCATGAAGCCCTAGGTTCGATTCCTCAGTATCGCATACACAGAAAAAGCCAGAAGTGATGCTGCGGCTCAAGTGGTAGAGCAGTAGCTTTGAACAACAACAAAAAAGAAGCTCAGGGACAGTGCCCAGGTCCTTAGTTCAAGCCCCTGAACTGGCAATAAACAAAAAAAGAACAAAAAAAAATCTTTGTTTCCATCTGTCACTTTCTGAACATGCTATATAAATACTGAAGAGCAAATTCTCCAACGATAAAAGATAATAAATATTACCTACACTAGCTAGGTTGCTAGCTATTTACACTAGCTCCCTTCCAGACAGATCAATGTGTTCTTTTAGAGGAACAATAACAGTTTTATTTTGGTGTATAGTGATTAAGGAATATGATAAAGAAGAGATATTCCCCAAATTCCTTTGAAGTGGAAAAACAAGTTTCAGAAGAGGATACGAATAATAGCTTATATGGAGCCATACTGTCAATGCTCATTTTGAAGTACTCCATCCACTGGCGGATTGTGGAATCTCCGATTAGATAGATGAATTTCCCTCTGAGGCAGTCTTTCATTTTGACTGGAGCCAAACTGCAGGAAACCGGGTTCCATGTGTTTTGCCAGACGTGCCCACTGGGGATTGTTGATCTGATTTGAGGCTTGCATTTCTCTTTCACTGGAAGCGTTTCTTCTGACAAAGGATGAACAAGGTAAAGATTTAACAGCATGTATGAAAAGCCATCTTCTAGGGGCTGGGAGTTTGGCCTAGTGGTGAGTGGTTGCCTACCATGCACGAAGACCTGGGTTCAATTTCTAGGTACCACATACATAGAAAAAGCCAGAAGTGCTACTGTAAGTCAAGTGGTAGAGCTCTAGTCTTGAGTAAGCCCAAGACAGTGCTCAGGCCCTGAGTTCAAGCCCCAGGACTGGCAAAAAAAGAAAAAAGCCATCTTCCTACAAGGGTAGCTGGTAGTACATAAGGCTTATTAATGCATCCTCACTTCTGCATTTCAGTAATTTTTTTCTGATGTGAGTTTCCTATATGATGTCCTTTAATAATAAGATAACATGTTTTCTCCATGAAAAAAAAATGACTTCCTGCTACAATGTATTTGTTACCCTCACTATGGAAGCTATATCGTTGATTCTTGCACAGGATGGAAGCTCATTTAGTCTACTAATTTAATTCACTTTGCCTCTACAAATACACACTTTCTCAGTGTCTTCAGTGCCACTATTAAACTATAAATCGTTCAAGTTACAGGCCAGGTAATATTAATAAAAAAAAACCTATTAGTAATTAGCATGGTTTGGAAACTGAGGAAAGGATTTATCTGTAGACAGGAAAGAGCCCTGGAGGTGGAAAAAAAAGGTCAGGCATTCCTCTTTGGTCACTGGTTTATGAAGGCTTTGAGGGGCAGGAAGGTAAAGTGGCAGGCAGGCTTAGAGCAGTGGCCATGTGGCACCTCTAAGGAGTAGAGTAGTATTTTTCAGTGGGCATGAGTTTGCCCATGAATCTGGGGTGAAACATACCACTCTGCCATCAAATGCAATGTTTGTACTTTGTGTTTGAATAATTAGCTATATCTTCATGCTGGATTTAGAGAGATACAGAAGTTGTTGCCTTAAATCCATTCAGATGGAGGTTTTCTAGAAGCCAGTAAATATAAATGTGGAAGTTGTAAGAATGTCTAGAAAGGTGACAAAAGACTTAGGAGGAGAGAAGACTCCTAGCTGGAAGTTTAGAAACCTGTAGACTTAGTTCAACAAGAGAGGCTGGAGGAGGTGAAAACTAGGTAGAGTTTTTTTTTTTTTTTTACTTTAAGGCGTTTTCACATTGGTTAAACATTGGTTTTAACACTGGTTAATGTGTCAGACTGTGATTTTAGATGTGGCACGACAGGCAGGTTTGTGATATCTTTGTTCTTCCACCTATTCCCTCTCATTGTGACATGGAAGCATGGGTAGCTTTTGTTAAGTAGTAGAACAGAATGTTGAGAGGCAGAGACAGCGAGCTGGCCAGAGGAAAAAGGAAACTCTTTAAGTGGTCTCCTAGCAAACAAACCATGAGCACTTACCTTTGCATTTGGAAACAATAATCGGTTTCAATTTTTCTAAAATCTCCACACCCACATTTGACCTTAAAGAGAAAGACATTGCACACACAGTGAGACCAAAGGCAGATATTCTTAGGAGAGGAACATGAAGGCACAATTTCTATCTGTAGCCAATCATATAAAATAATAGTATCAAAATGAACTCCAGGAAATGGAAACAACAAGGTTTTTCCCCCTCTTTTTTTGTGGCTGTTGTTCTTAGTTTCTTTTCTTTTTTGTTCATTTATCTATTTTTGGGAGGGTAAGGGGAGTACAGAAATGGAAGAACAAAGGGTGAGAAAATGCAACAGTGATACTAGACATCATGTTGAAAATGAACTACATATAATTGTGGGTGGGGATGGGAGGGAAAAACTGGGAATGAATAAGGGAAGGGGCAATGTTGTCCAAAAAGAAATATACTCTTCATCTGACTTACACAATTGTAGCCCTTACATCATCTTTATAGTAACAATTTTTTAAAAAAGACATTGCAGTTATCCTATAGTTGCTCAAATCAAAATACATGTAAGAAGCTATAAGAAGCTAGAGTATTTAGTTATTGGTGACAACACTGTTATGTTAATAATAAGCTGGTTTATTGTAGCTACCATATCAGGCCATTTAGTGAATTTCTGTTTCTCTGCCCCTTAGATCATAGGCTATGGGTCCTCGGGAAGTGTGCAAGTCAGTGTACTGAGATTGAGAAATAATGTATTAGAGAACATACATATGGTTATCTTTCTTTTTAGCTTTCCTTTTGGCAGTACTTTTTAGTTCATTGATAAGGATTAATTTAAACGTTCCCAAAGTGTAGTGACTGTGGGAGAGTGACCACTGCCCCAAATAAATTCACAATTCCTTTCCTAAACAGCTCTTCTTAAATAATCCCAAAGTTGTGACCCAGGGAAAATGTTCCTCTGACATACAGGCCAAATCACCATGACGTTCAGTGTAAAATCCAGCAATAGTCATCCATTTACCTTTCGAAGAGGCTCCTTTCTTGTTTGCTGAGATAGGACACATCCTTGTTCTTGGACCGCATGTGTGTGAGAGAGGCGCAGGGAACGTGAGGTGGTTTCACACAGTAGAAAGCTTCTTGGTCTTGAGCATCCAAGTACTGGCACAGCTCAGCACTCGAGTTGAAAGCCAGGGCACAATCACTGTAGACCGTGGAAGTGCCGCTGAGAAACTGCCCAGTGAAGATCACCCTGTCATAGCCTTGTTTCCTTGCCCTCCAGAGAGCAGACACCCCTTCGCTGGGGTGGATGAGCAGGACCGACAGGGAGACCTGGCCTTCCCAGAACAGAGTGAAGCTCACGAGGTAGGTGCCGTTGTCAAAGTCCGTCACCTTTCCCGACGCACCTGCCTTCAAGGCCGGGGAGGACATCCTGGCCCTCAGGAAGTCCCCACCGTACTCCTTCCTGTGTCCCAAGTGGTCCCTCACCTCCAGCAGGACATCCAGCTGGTCCCCCTGGCAGTACGTGTGCTGAGGGTTGAGGATGGTGGCTCTGCTGTGCTTAGCGCTGGTGGTGCTGTTCTTGTGGGTAAAGGGTCTGGGTGGGATCCTCTGGTCTAGTTTATGTATGATCTCCATGACACGTGGCTCTACGTGACCTTGTGAAACTGCTGGGTTCAGAGGTGCTTCAGGGTATGAGGACTCTTGGGTGAAATCCCAGGGTTGCAAGGAGATGGGAAACTTGAACAAAGGCCAAATCTGAAATGGCAAGAGACAGAACAGAACACATAGAAAATGTTCCTATTTGTGTACTAATTTTTTGGGAGGCAGGTTGGCCAACTTTTACCTTTATGGATTAATGAGAAGCATCAAAAATTAAGCAACATTGGGGTTTTATGGCCATACATGTCTTCTACACCAGATGTGTTTTCTTTAGAAATGGTGACTTTAGCTTTCGTTGGCTAATCTGCTTTGGAAGAGCTAGTCAACCCCAGACACCTTCTGGAATCTTTGAAAGTGAAGGTTATGAAATTTTCATTATCGGGAAGCTGTGAAGACTCCGAGTAGAGAATAAATGCTTATTGTTTTTTTTTAGTCTTAAAACTAAAACAACTCATTGCAAACAAAAGCTGAGAACTGCTCATCACCACCAGACCTGCCTTACAAAACTGCTAAACTGAAAATAAACCCCTCCAAAACAAAAAAACAAAAAAGATATTAATAACACAAAGACAAACAAAAATATAAAAATCACTGATAACAGGGCCGGGAGTTTGGCCTAGTGGTTAAAGTGCTTGCCTAGCATGCATGAAGACCCGGGTTCGATTCCTCGGTACCACATACATAGAAAAAAGCCAGAAGTGGTGCTGAGGCTCAAGTGGTAGAGCTCTAGCCTTGAGAAAGTCCAAGGACAGTGCTCAGGCCCTGAGCTCAAGCCCAGGACTAGCAAAAAAAAAAAAAAAAAAAAAAAAGAATGTGAAAAAAAAATCACTGATAACAATAAGAACCCAGTCAAAATTAAAGTACTCTAATAATGTCTTTAGTGTATAGGTTAGCAAATAGAAACTGTTTTGTAAGGCAATACTTATTGTACATATGACATACAAACATACAATATTTTAAAAAAAGGTAGAGTCTGAAGACTTCCACATTGAACACAGTGAACATGGAAGAAAGAAACTGAAGACACTAGGAGATGGAGAGATGCTTGTGTTCTTGGATTAGCAGAACCTAACACTACAAAACTGGTTATACTACCAAAAGCAGTCTACAGATTCAATACAATTCCTATTATATCCCAATGTCGTTTTCTATAGAAACTGAAAAGTCAATCCCGGCATTTGTTTTGAAGCACAAAAGACCCTGAATAGCCAATGCAATTCTCAGGAAAAGAAGCAATGCTGCACCATGGTAACAAAAACAGCTTGATATTGGCACAAAAGGAATTAAGTAATGATCCGGGCATTAACTCATCCTGTTCATAAGAATATCTCAACCAAAAAATCTGGGTGTGGTTATGCTCAACTATTGACCTAGCTATGACCTAAATAAGAGCATCAGAGGGGCTGGGGCATGGCCTAGTGGTAGAGTGCTTGAGTAGCATGCACAAAGCCCTGGGATCAATTCCTCAGTACCACATACACAGAAAAAACTGGAAATGATGCTGTGGCTTAAGTGGTAGAGTGCTAGCCTTGATAAAGCTCAAGGACAGTGCCCAGACCCTGAGTTCAAGCCCTGGCAAAAAGAAAAAACAAAACAATCATGGTATAGGCTGGCCTAAGCAAATACCCAGAGCAAAATAGGATTAGAGGCATAACTAAATGGTAGAGCTCCTGCCCTGTAGAGTTAAAGCCCTGAGTTCAAACCCTGGTACAGCCAAAGGAAAGACAAAAATGATTGTCAAAAGGAACATTTGAAATTGTTGCTAGAAGCTGAGCACTGGTGGCTTATGCCTGTAATCTTGGCTACTTAGGGGGCTGAGATCTGAGGATCACAGTTTGAACCCAGCTTGTGCAGAAAAATCTATTAGACTCTTCTCTCGGGTTAACTGGCAAAAATACTGAAAGTGGAAGTGTGAGTCCAGTGGTAGAATGCCAGCCTTGAGTGAGAAAGCCAAGTGAGAGCAGAAGACTCTGAGTTCAAACTAGCACAAAAACCAGCAAGGATGTATTTTAATATAATGTTCGGACAAATGGCAAACAGTTTGATATTGGGATAGAGCAATGTTTCCTTCAGAAAGCATCGACTATGTTTTAAAGGCAGATGCATAAAAACACAAATGCCCAATATTCTCTAGAAGTTCTTTTATAGATTTGAAAAGACAAGATGTTGTGAGCTGATACTTGGGATATGTGTATCAGTGGAAAGGTGGTATTGGTGTGTAAACACGTTCACAGCCTTGTACCCATGTCTTCAACTATTGTTTGGCAATTGTCTCATGCATTGCGTTGTGTAAGCTGTTCAAATGGCCTTACTACAGTCTATAAGTCACCTTCCAGTTTGAACTTTTGCTAGAACAGAGAAACGCCAAGTAAAAAAGTATACATTTTTTCTTTTGAAGGACACGGAAGAGAATCACTACCTTGGTGATGTTTCGGAAAACTGCAAACGTGATCAAGGAGGCTAATATAAGCCACAGTACTAAGAGCGACCTTCGATTTGCCATGGCTGCTTTCGTGATCGGAATCCTATGAGAAACAACACAAAGGAAGTCACACCAACATATCACAGAGCAAAACAGAAAGCGAAACGTGGAAACATTCTTTTTTATGCCTCCTGATTATTTTCAATCCTTAGATAGAATTATTCCTAAAACTAAATATTATCCCATCCAGCTTCCATCCCCGGCTATCAGCATGTTTATTCCACAGAGATCTCCCAGCACCCACCACAAGCCATAAGAAAGGGAATAGTCAAAAACCTGACGCATGCTGGCTTGCTCTTTTTTAGTGGCTTTTCCAGGTTCTGTGTCACTTCTCACTTCCTTATAGTCTTCCTTTTATCACAAACAGCAGGCAAAAATACTTCAGTGAACTTTGGCATACGTTGTCCCACTGTCCATCAAATGTGAAATGATCGTTCTTCCTTCCTTCATCCCTGTCTGTGGGTTCTTTATCCTTGTTTTACCAACCTTGAAAAGATTTATTTGAAAACTTCTGTTTATTACTTTTCAAATGCTCTGCAGTCATTATCAAAATTTTTTTTGTTGTTGTTGTTTGTTTCTTTCAGACAAGTAGTTTGGGAATTTCAAGTTGTCTTACAGCCACAATGCTTGGGCTGGGGTTAGAAACCCAGTGCTAGAGCCTTCTATCGAGCCTGCATGAGATCTCACACAAAAAATCTCAAAACATAAAACATCAGATTGTCTGAATACTACCCTTCTAAAATTTCCTACCCTTCAAAAGCACAGAAACACCCACCACCTTATTCCTGAACTCCCTGTTTTTGAGAGACATTAACGACATCTAAAGATCAAATGTTCCCATTCTCCTCACCTATTCTACTGTAATGCCCAAGTCTCAGGACGACCACCAAGAGACCGCTGAGAGTCAGACATTCCGAAATGCAAAAGCAAGGCTTTATTCAGGCGGCTAGCTCGGCCTTGTCCTACACTCCCATACAGGGAGCTAGGAGGAGGCCACCTGCATTTTTACAGGGCTTTTAAAGGCAAAGACCACAGATTTACATCAAAACAGCAATCAGCTATTGGAGTGAGATAAGGTAGGGGTTAGGGACATTTCAGGGCAGTGGAAGCCAGTAGAGTCCTAATTAGCTGTCTGAGGGTAGTTTTATGGCTTTAGAAAACAAATGCCACCCCTTGAATTTACGTGAGTTCTGCTTTAGAAAACAAATACCTTCCCTTGAATTTACGTGAGTTCTGGTTAATTTTAACACAGACAGGTCAGTTCCTGGGACTTAATGGCACCACAATTCTGTTTCTTTAATTTTTATGTGCTTTTGGGTCACTCATAGTTTATATAAACAACAAGATGGGTGCTGCTTCAGAATAGGGGCACTTTTTAGCTCCTTACTACTTGCTAATATTTCCCTTTCTTTTTGGCCAGTCCTGAGGCTTGAACTCAGGGCCTGGGCACTGTCCTTGGGCTTTCTCAAGGTGAGCGCTCTACCACTTGAGCCACAACACCACTTCTGGCTTTTTCAGTGTATGTGGGTGCCGAGAAATCCAACCCAGGTCTTCGTGCATGCTAGGCAAGCACTCTACCACTAGGTCATGTTCCTGGCCCCATTTGCTAATATTTTCATACCTCGAGTGTGAAGACTTTGTTCCGTCTCATACTTAGGAACTCAGCAAGCTTAGCATGGAGTTTTTCCTCTGAAGCTTCCAGTGTGCTACTGGGATGCTTTCTCTCTGTACTCAAACCAGTCGCAGCTGTAAGTTGCAGCGTGGTGAACACTTTTGTCGGGATTCATACCTTCTGCCTGTTTCTGATTACAAATGTCAGGCATGTCAGCTCCACCTTGAGGAGGAGCCTGGATCACAAACTAGAGTTACTAGATCCGAGTGGAGACAGTTGGGAGTGGTGAAATGCTTGACAGTAGATAAAATGATTTTGGTGTTCTTTAGACTGTGGGATTGTAACTCTAGAAAGGTGATTGATCTCTGACAAGGCAATTGGGACTAAAGCCAGGAGTTTGAATGATTGCGTGGTCACCCATGAAAGAGAACTTCCTGCTTCCCTTGTGAGCCTCGTGTTGAAAACCCAGCTGCCAGAATTCAAAGATTTTGCTGAGTTGAACTAAAAAGAACCTCAGTTTCAATGAAGTCCCAGACAGTAATACTGATTATATTTCAGGCCAAGAGAATGAAAGCTGACATTTACAAATGTGAGTCTGTCTGGGATTTGTATTCTTATTAATTTCTTAATTTATTTATTTTTTTTTTGTGCTGGTACTGAGGCTTGAACTCAGGGCCTGGGTGCTTTTCCTTTGCTGTTTTTGCTCAGGGCTATGCCCTGCTTCTGGCTTTTTGGTAGTGATTTAAGAGATAAGAGTCGCATGGATTTTCCTGCCCAGGCTGGCTCTTTACCATGATCCTCAGATCTCAGCTTCCTGAGTAGCTAGGATTACAGGTACGTATGAGCCACTGGTGCCTGGCTGAAATATTTCTTAATTGTAGGATGCCATATCCAACTTTTAAACTATTTGAAGGAAACTGTGATACAGAAAAACTGGGCCTTTAAAGCATAATGGACAATAAAGATATGAACTAGAAAGTCTGCCCGAACTTGGCTAGATTGCATGGGCAGAATATTTGGAATCACAAATCAAAATGGCAGGAAGCTGAGACTCACTCATTGTCAAAGCTCATCAGAAAATCTGGACAAATTATTCCAGTTCTTTTCTGTGTTTTCACATTTCTAAGTCAAGAATGTCTAATATGCCTATCTCATGAAAAGATGCAAAGTTCACACAAAAAACAAGATGAGGGGTGGGGGTGGGGGAGGGAAATGGGAACCAAGACATGAGAAAGGGTGTCAATGTTTGTGGAGTAGTGCACCTTCTATCTGGTGAATATAATGTAACTCTTCTATCAATTATAATTATAATAAAAATATATGGAAAAAAACCTTGTGTCTCTGTATCAAAGCAAATTAACATCATAAATCTATGTAACTCAAAAGGGGGGTATTAACGTTAGTGGCCACTGGCATCCGTCTCCTAAGGAACAGCCAAATCAAACCCTTCACAAATATTGTCTTATTTTAGATGCCTTAGAGTGTATATGGGCAGCCCTACACTAGCCATGTCCGGTTAAACCAGTTATAGAATCGTTATTAGATAAACACAGAAAGAAGTATTAAAGTGGGCTAGGAATGTGACTTTGTGGTAGAGTGCTCTCCTAGTGAAGGCCTGCATTCAATTCCTCAGTACCACATACACAGAAAAGGCCGGAAGTGGTGCTATGGCTCAAGAGGTAGAGTGCTAGCCTTTAGTAAAAGAAGCTCAGAGACAGTGCTCAGGCCCTGAGTTCAAGCCCCAGGACTGGAAAAAAAATTATTAAAGCTAGTGTGATAGAGTAAAACCATGGACATTATCAAGAATTATCAAAATCTGGAAGATCCTCATGGAAAGAGTCTTGATTCTTGCTTTAAAATAAAATGAAAAAGTCAGGAAGACCAGGCAGATGTGTTCAAATGTATTTAACCTCTTGTGAGAAGCGCCGATGAGACTTGCTCAGGAGCCACGTGTACCCAGCTGCTGGTGCATGATGTAAGCACCTGGACTTTCAGGCCCCATTTCCAACCGATCAAGAATACAGTTCATGCCTGTAATCTTAGCTGCTCAGGAGATTGAGGATCATGGTTCAAAGTCAGCCTGGGCAGGAAAGTCCATGAGACTATTTATCTCCAGTGAACTACTCAGAAAATGCCAGAAGTAACACCATGGCTCAAGTGGTACAGCAGTAGCCCCTTCAGCACAAAGAGGCTCTGGAACAGTGCCCTGATCCCTGAGTGCCCCAGGGCTGGCACTGTGTGTGTGTGTGTGTGTGTGTGGTGTGTGTTATATGTATATACAAACACATATATGGTTTATATATATATGCATATATACACATATTTGATATCTATCTATCTATCTATCTATCTATCTATCTATCTATCTATCTATCTGGATATGAAACTATCCAAGTTACACCAACCCAGTTACATATAAATAAACACACAAATCCCATTTTTGTTTACTGACAACAGAAAGCAACCTGTTTCCCATGAAGATAAGAAATAAAATCAGGAAGACCTTGAGCATAAAATATAAACATTAAGATCCTCTAGTCATATAAATTACAAAGCAAATGTGTATCTTGTTTTATATAGAAAATGAAAAGCTGAAGAAGTTGAAGGCAGATGGTTTAGAATGGGAAGGATTCTATTTTGTAAGGCACATCGCTACAAGATTTATTACTCTTTTTGCAGAAATATTTTTAGAGATGTTTCCTTCATTCTCAATGTGAAATGCATCTCCCAGGATGTGTAAATTACTATTTGTCCTTTCTGGGCTCTTTGTGTTCTCATTTAAGCAGCTGCTCATGGTTGACTAAGAATGGTGATTCGAGCCAACAGAGATACTGGAATAAAGATGTACAGGCTGATTCACCAGTCATCTTTGTTTGGAGCAGATTATGAAGACCAATGCATTAGGTCTTCCCGACAGGAACTGAATGGAGCTATTGATGTTTGTGACTTGGTTTTTTGACAAGATAAGCCAAGGTTTGCAAATGTATCGCTAATGGATTATTGTTCAATCAATTCTTAGGCACATCCTACTTGATGAGTTTGAGCTTTACCGCCAATAAAGATTGTTTGAACTTTATCCTAGGAAAATGCCTATCTGAGGAGGGAAACTGAAAAATTGTAGGGCCTTGCAGTTAGAAATAGGCAACTTTTCCTTCTCACTGGGACCTTGACAGTTACGTCCAGTCTGGAATTCAAGGTAAGTTTTATTTTTGAAGGATAAACTAACATGTTTTGGTAACTGTGGGTCCTGGGACTTGAACTCTGGGCCTGGGCACTGTCCCTGTGCTCTTCAGCTCAAGGCTACTGCCCTACCCCTTGAGCCACAGCACCACTTCCAGTTTCCTAGTGGGTAACTGGAGATAAGAGTCTCACGATCTTCAGTGCCCGGGCTGGCACTAAAGAATGCAATCCTCAGATCTCAGCCTCCTGAGTAGCTAGGATTACAGGCATAAGCCACTGCACCCTCCTTCTGCTAGAAGACTTTGAAAATTACAGCTTTATCTCAACTCTATTTGGGAGCATGAAAGGGCCTAAGATTTGCCTGAGACAGAGAAAATGGGAAAGAAAAGTGCCTTGAGACTTTTTCAGAGCAACAAGATCTCCTATATTCTTACCAGAGCTATCACCAGTTAACACTGAATAACAAGTAAGTACGTTGGTGGACATTGCAAGTGGAAAATGCTCTCGGAGATATGGTGCTAAGACCTAAATCTACGAATAGAGCTGATAGAGAAGAAAACTCTGTGGTACATATTACTAAAAGAACGTGAAGACTGTAGCATATCAAGGGACAACACAATTACAAACTTCAGGACCAGTGCCTCTATCTCCCAAACTAATGACCCAGCAGGGGAAATTTTAAATCTTAGTCATTATTTATTTACATCTCTGCCGTTGTGTAGAAATTTTCCTCATTTAAACAGCAGAGGCATATCAAAAGCAGGAAACAAAATAACACACTACTGTGAAGCAGGGGAATCAACAGAACCCAACTTAGATCTAATACCATACATAGGAATTATATTATACTAAGATCTTCGTTGTTATTGTTATTGTTGGTAGTGGTGGCTGTGGAACTTGAGCTCAGGGCCTGGGTACTGTCCCTGAACTCCTTTGCTCAAGGCTAGCTGTCTGCCACTTTGAGCCATGCTCCAGTACCAGTTTTTGAGTGGTTAATAGAAGATAGGAGTCTCATGGAGACTTTTCTTCTCAGTCTAGCGTCAAACCACCTTCCACAGACCTCAGCCCCCTGAATAGCTAGGATTACAGGCATGAGCCACTTGCACCTGGCATACATAATTTGTACAGGGCAAGGTCTGGGTCCAGTTTCAGTCTTCTATATATGGGTATCCCAAAAAAATGTTTAAGAGGCTCCATGATGGCTGTAGTTATGTTGGCTTATTTCTAGAACTTCTATTATACATCATTGAATTATGTGTTTTTCCTTATTCTGTTCTTTTTTTAGTTATTGTAGTTCAGTAGTAAAATTTGTTTTAATTATCTTTAAGGATTTTTACCTTGTCAGACATATAGCTGGAAAAGATCTATCGGCTGTGTTGTTGTTGTTGTTTTGCCAGTTCTGGGGCTTGACCTCATAGCCTGGGCACTGTCCTTTGGCTTTCTCAAGGCTCTACCAATTGAGCCACAGCACTACTTCCGGCTTTTTCTGTGTATGTGGTACAGAAGAATCAAACCCGGGTCTTCATGCATGCTAGGCAAGCACTTTATTTCTAGGCCACACTCCTGGCCCCAGGTTGTGTTCTTATATGTCCTTCACTATGCAGAAACTTTTAACTTCATGCAATCTAATTATCAATCTTCTTATTTACGGTACCCCTGGAGTTATATTTAGGAAGTTCCTGCTGTACCAATAAGTTCTCATTTTTCTACTTCTTCCTCTAAGAGTTTCAAAGTGTTGGGTCTTACATTGAAGTCTTTGATCCATTTTGAATTACTATTAATACAATGTAGCAGGCAAGGATCCAATTTCAGTTATCTGCATATGGATGTCCAATTTTCTCAAGATCACTTATTAAAGACAAGAGGCTGTCTTTTCTTCGTGAGCTTGTGTGTGTGTGTGTGTGTGTGTGTGTGTGTGTGTGTGTGTGTGTGTGTGTGAAAGTCTGTTTTTGTACTGGTACGAAGTTTTTATTTCTATAGCTTTATAGTAAAACTTAATGTATATAATTGTTGGTACCTCTAGCATTACTTTTTGTTGTGTTGTTGGTGGTGGTTTCAGGGCTTGACCTCTGGGCCTGGGCGTTGTCCCTGAGCTCTTCAGCTCAAGGCTACTGCCTTACCCTTGAACTAGAGCACCACTTCCAGTTTTCTGGTAGTTAATTGGAGATAATAACCTCATGAACTTTGTTCCCTAGTGGCTTTGAACTTTGATCCTCAGATCTCAGTCTCCTGCATATCTAGGATTATAGGCATGAGCCACCACGCCAGGCTTTTTTTTTTTTTTTTAAATCAGGACTGCTTTAACTATTCACAGCCTGTTGTTGTTCCATATAAATTTTTGGATTGCTTTCTCTATCACTGTGAAAAAAACTGCCATTGGAATTATGATGGGGTTTGTATTATATTCACAGATGGTTTTGTGCAGTATGGCCATTTTCATGATAGTAATTCTGTGAATCCATGAACATCTTGTAGCTCCTTCAACTTCTCTCTTCAAAGTCTTCATAGTTTTTGTTGTAGAAGTCCTTTCCTTCCTTGGTTAGATTTACTCCTAGGTATTTTATTTTTCTGAGGTGATTGAAAATGTAGTTTTCACTTTCTTTTCCATCTGCTCATTGTTGGTATGCAGAAAAGTTGATTTTTATGGGTTAATTATATATATATAGCTTACAAAAATATTATATATATAGTTTACAAAAAGTAGAACATTGGGTGGAGTCACTAGGATCCTTTAGATATAGGATGATATCATCCACAAATATGGATTATTTGACTTCTTTCTTCCTAGTTGGATCCTTCTTATGCCTAGTTCTTGCTTTATTGCTCTGGCTAAGAATTCCAGTACTATATTGAATAGAAAAAGAGAGAGGGACATCCTTGTCTTATTCGTGATATTGGAGGAAATGGTTTTAGTTTTTCATCATTTAGTATGATGTTGGCTGTAGGCTTTCATAAATAACCTTTATACTGTTCAGCTGTGTTGCTTCTATTTCTAGCTTCTCCAGATCTTTTTATCATAAAATAATACTGGGTTTTGTCAAAGGCGTTTTCTGTCTCTATTGAGATGGCCATATAATTCTTGATTCTATTAATGTGCTATAGTATATGTATACATATTGAACTATTGTTGCATCCCTAGAATAAAACCAGTGTGATCAGTGCATATAGTTTTCTGATTAATTGTTGAATTTGGTTAGCAAGTATTTTTTTTTTTTGCCAGTCCTGGGCCTTGAACTTAGGGCCTGCGTACTATCTTTAGGATTTCTCAAGGCTAGTACTCTACCACTTAAGCCGCAACATCATTTCTGGCTTTTTCTATGTATGTGGTACTGAGGGATGAACCTGGGTCTTCGTGCATGCCAGGCAATCACTTTACCATTAGGCAAACTCCTGGCCCATTAGCAAGTATTTTATTAGGGAGTTTTGCATCTATGCTCATCAGAGATTGGCCTGTAGGTTTTTTTTTTGACTTTTTTTTGTTGAGTCTCTGTTCAGTTTGGGAGAAATATAAGGCTGGCTTCATAGAATTAGTTTTGTAGTAGTAACTCCCTTTTTATTTCATGTAAAGTTTGAAGGGTAATGATGTTAGTTTTTCTTTAAAGATCCTATAGAATTTAGTAGTTAAACTATCTGGACCTGGACTTAACTGTGTTGGGAGATATACCCCTTTATTTACATCTACTTAGGATTCATGTTTGCTTTTTTTTTTTTTTGAACAGTTATTTTTTTTTTTGTCTTTTCTTTTTTAGTACTGAGGATTGAATCCAGGATATTACACTTGCTAGGCAAGCACTTTGCTACATCCCAGCCCAGGATTCATATTTTTAAATCTCTGTTCTTATTGAATTCCTTTATTTCTTTTTCAGTATACTTTTTGGGTTCACAGAATTGCATGTAGAGGTCCTCTCTCATTACATTGAACATTTTTATCAATAGTCCTTAAAGCTTTGTATATGAAGTTTCTTTTGCTTCCTGTTGTATTATTGTTATTTCCTGGGGGGGATTATAGTATTACATTTCCTTGCTCTCTCATATTCTATGTTTGTATTTACTCCTTGCTGTTTGGGCTTTTAGATGCCTGAAATCTCTCTGATGGGCTGGTCTCTGAGTTCTCAGTAGATGAGATGCTAAGTGATTGGATAAATAGTTTCCCATCACTGTGGTGAGGAAGTATCTCAGCTCTAATACCTTCTCCAGGTCAAAATGCAGTGAAATTTTTACATACTAAAGGATACCATTGACAGCTTTATCTATGTATCCAGTCTCACTGTACATACAGAGGCCTAGGTTTTTTATATAGTAAGTAGGGATTGTTACTAAGCTGTGAGGGGTAGGGAGACCGAAGGAGGAGATATAGGTAAGGAAGATGCTGAGACAGTGAATGGGTTACACTGGGTATGTGTATGTAGTTCAGTTGTGAAGAGGAGTCAGAAGTTAGAAATAAGTAGAAAAGATGAAGCTACTAGGGTAAGTGAATGGTGAGGTGGAGCAGGTTACCAGAAAGAGAAGGGCACAGAGAAAAAGAAAAGAAAAAAGGAAGAAATGGAAGGAAGAGGATGAAGAAGCAAAAAAAAAAAAAAAGAAAACCAGCAGCCAGCCAAATGACAAAAATAAATAAAAAGTAACCCTCAACCTCCAAATAAAATGAAAACCAACCAAACCATGATGTGCAAACATACACACAAGAAAAAGCAACGGGGATGATGATTTTTAAAGAGCCTCCCCCGAACAGTCAGCATTCTTTGTTGAGATTACAATTTATCGCCCACTGAATTCTCTCTTCAAGATGATCTTCCCTTCTCAGTCCCTGCTCCATGCTCTGCCTCAGCTATTCTGCTCATTCGGGTGTAATCGCTGGAGAGGGAGAGGAAGGAAGCCCTGGGCCTCAAGACAGGCCCACTCAGGATGTTTCTGCCTGACCTGACAGTACCTCAGGGTAAAATGAAACACAGGAAGTCTCTGCAGTTACACTTCGTGGGCTAGAGCTTTTCCGGTTTAGTTTCTAGACAGCCCCAAGCAGTGGGAGACATACTCAACTTTTTATCTGCCACAGAGCTTTGTGTTTAGCAATCTACCAGAATCCCCTTCTGAACTTACCCACTGGGATCTGCTTGGGTCGTAGGAATTGGTGCCCTGATGGAGGGGTTAAGTGATGACGAGATTCCACAGTGATGGCTTCTCTGATTGCTCAGTCAGTGTGGCCAGGTGTCTGGGACATGGCAGATGTTGTAGGAATACAGAAGGCCCTTCTCCCTGCTCTCTGGGAGCAAAGTCACTCACCCTTGGTGGATGTTAGCTGGCTGCTTTCCTGGCTTCCTCTGGTGGTGCAGCTGGTATGAATGGAAATGAAATGCCTTTGTTTGCTGCTTCTCTGGGGCCCTCCAGCAATGAGCTGCCTCTGCATCCAAGACAGCTCTGGCCTTTGGCGAGCCCTTCAGTCCAGGTAAGTTGTGTGTGCATGTGTGTTTGCTTCTTCTTTACTTTAGAAGTTTAAGATGCACTTATTTTGGCCGGATGGTGGTTTATGCCTGTAATCAATCCTAGCTACTCAGGGGGCTGAGATCTGAGGCTCGCAGTTCACAGCCAGCCTGGACACAAAAGTCCTGGAGACTCTTCAGTTAACCTCCAGAAACCCGGAAGCAGGGCTGTGGCTCACAGGGTAGGGTGGTAACATTGAGCTGAAGAGCTCAGGGACAACTCAGATCAATTATTTTGGATCCATGCTAGATTCTGTCTTCTTACTCTTTTGCCCTGGTCCTCACATAAGCTGGCTTTTCCTGCTTTAAGTCCTTGGGTTGATTGGAGCAGATCCTTAATTTTCTTCTGTAAGTATTCTACCATCTTTCCCTAAATCTCAACTGTGGACTTAAGTTGAAGTTAGGAATTGTCAAACGTCATTTTTTTTTTCTTTTACTCCTCAGGATTGCTTTGGCTATTCATGGTCTTGCATGCTTTGATGTGAATTTGAGGACTGATTTTTCTATTTGTTTAGAATTTCTATGAAAATAACTGCACTCAGTCTGTAGATTGCTTCCAGTAGCGTAGACATCAGCACACAGTTCTAGTGATCCATGAAAAGGGGTGTATTTCCATCTTCTAGTATCTTCTGCAAGCTTTTATAATAAAGCTTTGTCAGCTATTAAATTTTTTGAGGCTACTGTAAGATTGCTTTCCTGATTTCTTTCTTAGTCTATTTGTAACGGGCTCATTTTATATCCTGCTACTTTACCGAAAAGTATTTATCAAATTGAGGAGACTGCGGATTCCCTAGAGTCTTTATCTGCAAATGAGGAAAATTTAACTTTTCTGTGTTACCTATATTCCTTTTATTTCTTCTTCTTGCCTCATTCATCTGGGTAAGCATTGTAGCACTACATTGAATAACAGTGGAGAGAACATCTTTTTTTTTTCTCTCATTTTTGACCTAAACAGAAAGGATCTCGCCTTTTCTCCATTTATTATGTTGGCTATTCTTTTCTTAACATTTATTTTTTAAATTTAATTTATTTTTTTACTGTTATTATAAAAGTGGTGTACATAAGGGTTACAGTTACATAAGTCAGGTAAAGAGTACATTTCTTTTTGGACAATGTTATCCTTTCCTTCACTCTCTCTAGCTATAGGTTTTTATAGCTATTATTATGTTGAGATGATTTTTATATCGAATATTAAGAAAATATTTTAGTGCACTTGTTTCTTGCCATGTGGCCATTTGCACCACTGCACTGATACTTTGCCAACAAGAAAGTTATTACCCAAGGGGAGGGATGATAGGGAAATGGTGAGAGGAAGGGATGGCAAATGCAGCCGTAATAGTCAATATACAAATGTGAAAACAGAATCAGGTAACCCCAGGGGATGGATGGGTTGGGAGAGATGGAGGAGATTGATGGAATGGATTGACATTAATCAAGCTGCATTGTACTCATAAATTGACATGTTACATTGAGACAACTTGGTCTAATCATTATAATAAAAATTATATATTAAAATTTATAAAGGTCATTATCAGATGCATCTCCTCAACCTTGGACCCAATTCATCCTCATATTTCTGTTGTGCATTAGCTCTGTAGCTCATTATCCCATGGGGGAAGTTACAAGGTTCCTACAGAATGGTTCCTGTACCGGGTCACACCTCCCAATCTGATCCTGCTTGCCACATTTAGGGAATCAGATGACACTTAGACCTGGAGCTCAGAACAACTATGAAAGCCATGGTGCTAAGAATGTGAATTGACTCCTTCATGATTGTCAGGCATCCCAACTTCTGATGCATCAAAAGCTACATCGGGTTCAGCTGTGAGTCATACAATTTAATTAACAGCCCCCTCCAGAACTGAAAGTTTACTAGAATGTCTCAAACAGTGTCCTGGATTACATATAGCTTCTAGTCACAATTATTGAGATGTAAAAAAAAAAATCCATAGCCTCCTTCCTTAGTGAGCAACTTAAGTTTCAGTTTTTGGGTGCCTGTGGCCATACATCTGTGCTCACTTTCTTTTCATACACCTTTTATGTACAGAAGAGGCTGGAGCTGACACGTAAGTGGGCACCCATACATTGGTAGTATAGTTATGACTTTAGAAGTTCATTAGCCTCTTTCGATGAGAAAGAACAGAAGAGTATCCTTCTTAGGACAGCATCACATGCCCCCCACGAAGGTAATTGTCTCCCCGATATATTGGAGTATGAAAACAGTTGCTAGAGTAACTCTGGTAGCTAGCCGTGAAACTGAGTATGGAGATTAAATCCTCCTGATGAGTGGAAGCCTTCGTAATGGTTGAATTTATAGACTGGAATATAGGGATTGAGATGGTTCTGGAATACATGCTTACTAACTCCCTTGAAACACTGAAATTGTCAAGAGGTGTAGAGTTGCAAAGCAGAAAAAGGAAAAAAGATGCCAATATTCGTACTTATTGTGAAATCCCAGGAAACATAGAAAAGTAAGAAAGCCAAGGAAACAGAAATGCACATTACTTTCAGGTACCTGTGAAAACCAAAAGTATTACACATAGTGAGTCACCAAGGAAATCTCAACAACATGCATATTCATCATTTAAATGGAAATCACAACGAAATTGCAAAATATTTGACAATGAATAATGATGAAAGTATTTTACATCAGGCATTGTGCAATATCCCCAGATTATACCGAGAGGGAAATGCATAACTATGAAGGCTGCTATTAAATAGCAATGAAAATTAAGACTAAATGAATGGTGTGTTCAAGTGAAAAATAGGGAAAAAAAGCACAGTGAATCTGAAGAGAATAGAAGAAGATCACACATATAATAGTGTGAATAGCAGCTATACCAAAGAAAAGAACAATTAAAATAATCAATGGAATAGAAGGCTAATTTTTAAGAGTCAGACTGAAAACTGTGCATAACTTTCCAGTAAATCTGGTCAAGGGAAAAAGAAAAAAATGTATACAGATAATTAATTTGGGGAATAAAAAAGGAATATACAACACCTGACATTGGAAAGATTTTTTAAATATATAAATCATAAGAGAACACTGGAATAACTTTATGCTAGCACATTTGCAAGATATGACCCAGTGGAACTATTTTTCGGGTATATAACCACAAAACTGATTAGAAGAGAAATAATAAGCTCAAATTAAAAAAGTAATTGGTCTGTGCATAGTGCTTTCCTTCTAAGTAGTACTGCATGGAAGGTGGGAGGGGGGGAAATGTGATAAATTCTATCTCTGCTAGGGTGACCAGTACAAACCCCAGTGCTCTTAAATCATAATATATTCCTTGATATGATGTGATGAATATAGCCTTTTGGTGGCTTTCCCCAAACCCATAAACCCATAAACCAGGAGATAAATACCAGGCAATACTCTACATAAAACACCTGATCAGTATGCCTCAAAACAAGTTATCAGAACCAAGATATCTTGGCTCTACAAGAGGTAATGTAAGGGCATAAATACCAGATGTGAGATGGGATTTTGTGGTGAGAGGGAGGACATTAGGTAAAAATCAAGGCGGCCTGAATAAAAAGAGATTTATTGACAAAATATGGCTGCTGGTTCATCAACTGTAACAATATACCATAATATATATGTTACCATAGCAGCATATATATTGTTTTGTCGCAACATTCTATTGTTTTAAGGTACACTTTTACTGCCATTTTGTTTTGACGTGGTAGTTATGAAATCTTCTTTGTCTTCAGGTGGAATTAATTACCAGAAAATGAAGAGATTAATGCTGTCCACACCCAAGATAAGGTACATTGTCCTGAACAAACATCATCTTCTCTTGGGAGAGCAGCTCTGAGGATTAGCTCCAGACCTCTCCTGAGACACTTTCTGTACATATTAAGACAACGTCTGTTTATGTGCGCTCCTTCTTTCAGTGCTTCCACTGTGTCACCACTACCCACTGCATACTCCAAGCCCATTAATATCCAAGCCTCCATTCCTCTTTGTAGTCCAGAAAGTTATTTACCCTCAACCTCTTGGCTTTTGGAGGAAATCATTTTTCTTTCCTTTTTGTTTTTTGCTTGAACTCAGGGCCTGAGTGAGCGCTGTCCTTGGACTAGCGTTCTACCACTTGAGCCCCAGCACCACTTCCAACTTTTTCTGTGGATGTATGAACTGAAGAATCAAACCCACGGCTTTGTGCGTGTTAGGCAAGCACTCTATCACCAGGCCACACTCCCGGCTCTGGAAATCATTCTTTGTATATGACACTCATGCGGAGGTTTTCTCTTATGCATGTAAAGAAATTTGTCTATCTCTTCTTGTTCTTGTAAATCTACAGAGGAAAATAGGAAATTTTCTTCTTTACCCTTAAAATATTACAGAATATTGAAGGATGCAAAAGAGAGAGCTGAATAAATGGACATTTTAAATTAGATTAAGGTGTTTAGTGTAATAAAAGATACTATAAATCAAAGAAAAAAATGTAAAGCATAATCCATATATCTAAATAATAAAACCAACAAAGAATTTGTGTTCAAAAATTCCAAATCAGAAGCTCCAAAGCAGAAGAAAATGTTACTCAATAGACCGCCTACAGGACCTAGCTGAACTCCTACCCAGTCTTATCTTGTTTAACTTTGATGTCTGAAGGCCAAAGTTTCCTCTTTTGGTAGGTCAATTGAAGCCAGGTAGATTTAAGATTGCTGCTAAAGGAAATCTGCACTGTAATCTAATTTCCACAGTAAATGATATACCCAGCAACCTCTAGTACCAGATTCAATAGACCACTAAAAGAAACAAAAGAAGGACACCCAAGTTCTGAGAAATTTCTGCCTATTTTAGGAAAATCCATGACTATGCTACCTACTTGTGAGCCTATCTCCTCTCCTGATTCCCATCCCATCTATAAACTCACTACTGCAGTGAGCTAGGAAGTTGATTCTTTCCTGTTCTTCCATTCTGTGGCCACTGATAAGAGGCCCTGCCTTGGACAAGAAAATCAGTTTTGTTATTGAATTTGTGATGCAGAATGGAAAAGGGGGCCCTTTAGGAGATTGCTCTCCTTAGAGAAGGCCACCAAATCTGTTGGTGATGAAAAGGCTTCATAAGTTGAAGTAGGGGTGTGAAATAGAACTACTAATTAAGGTGATTCCCACAGAGTTGTAACCAGAAATCAGACTCCAGGGGTTGCGACATGTTGCAGCTTCCCCACTACATCCATTAAAGCTATCATTTGTAAACCCCAAATCTCAAGCTTATTTAAGGTAAAACAAGGCTTCAATGACCATTTGTATTTTCTTAACATTTATTGCTCTAACTTGAGTGGTTTTGTCGTTGTTTGCTTGTTTCTTCTTAAGTCAATTTTGGCATCCTCTATTTTTGTTTTCCAGAAATGTATCATTTCTTCAGGGTTTTAAATTTTCTGGTTAGTAAGTTTAGAATGTCCTC
Organism: Megascapheus bottae; assembly: GCF_031878675.1. NCBI lineage: Eukaryota > Metazoa > Chordata > Mammalia > Rodentia > Geomyidae > Megascapheus > Megascapheus bottae. The sequence goes on along the minus strand of NC_143535.1, from coordinate 7,789,186 downwards.
TCTCAACTCCCTGGGTCTATATTGTTATGTATTCTCACTCGGTCTCTTGTTCCTTAAACCTGTCTCTTGGCCTTCTCCCTCTCCCTCCCTGTCTTTCCGTTTGTATTTAAGGGAGATTTTTTTCTTTCTTTCTTTTTTTAAAAAGAGCTAGATTTATGTTTTGTTAATCACTCCCCTTGGCGTGTAAAACAAACCTTAGGTCTTTATTCCTAAAGTTCAAATGTGTGGCACACCCCGTGGGCCACACCTGAGGTTCTGATGGGGATGCTCTGCCTGTCACCACACCCGAGGTTCTCATGGGGATGCTCTGCCTGTCACCACACCCGAGGTTCTCATGGGGATGCTCTGCCTGTCACCACACCCGAGGTTCTCATGGGGATGCTCTGCCATGTCACCACACCCGAGGTTCTCATGGGGATGCTCTGCCTGTCACCACACCTGAGGTTCTGATGGGGATGCTCTGCCTGTCACCACACCTGAGGTTCTGATGGGGATGCTCTGTCTGTCACCACACCCGAGGTTCTCATGGGGATGCTCTGCCATGTCACCACACCCGAGGTTCTCATGGGGATGCTCTGCCTGTCACCACACCTGAGGTTCTGATGGGGATGCTCTGCCTGTCACCACACCTGAGGTTCTGATGGGGATGCTCTGTCTGTCACCACACCCGAGGTTCTCATGGGGATGCTCTGCCATGTCACCACACCCGAGGTTCTCATGGGGATGCTCTGCCTGTCACCACACCCGAGGTTCTCATGGGGATGCTCTGCCATGTCACCACACCCGAGGTTCTCATGGGGATGTTCTGCCATGTCACCGTGACCCCACTGACCTCGCTGCGATGTCACCATGACCCCGCTACCTCGCTGCGGTGTCCCCGTGCCCTCGCTGACCTCGCTGCAGTGTCCCCGTGCCCTCGCTGACCTCGCTGACCTCGCTGCAGTGTCCCCGTGCCCTCGCTGACCTCGCTGACCTCGCTGCGGTGTCCCCGTGACCTCGCTGACCTCACTGTGGTGTCCCCGTGACCCCGGTGACCTCGCTGTGGTGTCCCCGTGACCTCGCTGACCTCGCTGCGGTGTCCCCGTGACCCGGCTGACCTTGCTGACCTCGCTGTGGTGTCCCTGTGCCCTCGCTGACTTGCTGTGGTGTCCCCGTGACCTCACTGACCTCGCTGCGGTGTCCCCGTGCCCTCGTGACCTCGCTGCGGTGTCCCCGTGACCCTGCTGACCTCGCTGTGGTGTCCCTGTGACCTCGCTGACCTCGCTGACCTCGATGCGGTGTCCCCGTGCCCTCGTGACCTCGCTGCGGTGTCCCCGTGCCCTCGTGGACCTCGCTGACCTCGCTGTGGTGTCCCTGTGACCTCGCTGACCTCGCTGACCTCGATGCGGTGTCCCCGTGCCCTCGTGACCTCGCTGCGGTGTCCCTGTGACCTCGCTGACCTCACTGACCTCGCTGCGGTGTCCCCGTGCCCTCGCTGACCTCGCTGCAGTGTCCCCGTGCCCTCGCTGACCTCGCTGACCTCGCTGCGGTGTCCCGTGACCTCGTGACCTCGCTGACCTCGCTGCGGTGTCCCCGTGCCCTCGCTGACCTCGCTGACCTCGCTGCGGTGTCCCCGTGCCCTCGCTGACCTGGCTGCGGTGTCCCCGTGCCCTCGTGGACCTCGCTGACCTCGCTGTGGTGTCCCCGTGACCTCGCTGACCTCGCTGCGGTGTCCCGTGACCTCGCTGACCTCGCTGACCTCGCTGCGGTGTCCCCGTGCCCTCGCGGACCTCGCTGACCTCGCTGTGGTGTCCCTGTGACCTCGCTGACCTCGCTGCGGTGTCCCCGTGCCCTCGCTGACCTCGCTGCGGTGGCTCCCATGGAGGGCGGATCGCCCCAGGGCATTTCACAAGGCCAGGGTTGGCTCCCGGCGCACCCTGGAAGTCCAGGCCCAGCATCCGTGGTCACCTAGGCAACTGTCGGTCCGGGGCAGTGGGAGAAGCACCGGGCGCTGACGTCACTTCCGCATTCGTTATGGCCACACCCAGTCCTCACCCTCCCCAGTGTGCCACAGGTAGCTTGGCCTGTCTGTCTGTCTGTCTGTCTGTCTGTCTGTCTGTGTGTTTGTGTGTCTGTGTGTCTGTGTCTGTGTGTCTGTGTCTGTCTGTGTGTCTGTGTGTGTCTCTGTGTCTGTCTGTGTGTGTGTCTGTCTGTGTGTCTGTGTCTGTGTCTGTGTGTGTGTCTTTGTGTGTGTGTGTGTGTGTCTGTGTCTGTCTGTGTGTGTGTGTCTGTGTCTGTGTGTGTGTATGTGTCTGTGTGTGTGTGTGTCTGTGTGTGTGTCTGTGTGTGTGTGTGTCTGTGTGTGTCTGTGTGTGTCTGTGTCTGTGTGTGTGTGTCTGTGTGTCTGTCTGTGTGTCTGTGTGCCTGTGTCTGTCTGTGTGTCTGTCTGTCGTCTCTCCCTTTCTCTCAACTTTCTTTCTCCCGTGGTAGTTTCTTTTCTGGCAAACCTTAGATCTGGTGCTGAAACCTGGGCGGAAAGAGTGTCGGGATCCCTCCTGACCCCCAACCCTCTGAGGGAGGGAAACCCCTGCTTCCTCACGACTTCGCCCCCATGTTCAGACTCCACCTCTTGTCCTCACTGACTCCACCCCATGTTCACAGACTCCACCTCTTGTCCTCACTGACTCCACCCCATGTTCACAGACTCCACCTCTTGTCCTCACTGACTCCACCCAATGTTCACAGACTCCACCCCTTGTCCTCACTGACTCCGCCCCCATGTTCACAGACTCCACCTCTTGTCCTCACTGACTCCACCCCATGTTCACAGACTCCACCCCTCGTCCTCACTGACTCACCCCATGTTCACAGACTCCACCCCACGTCCTCACTGACTCCGCCCCCATGTTCACAGACTCCACCTCTTGTCCTCACTGACTCCACCCCCATGTTCACAGACTCCCCCCCTCGTCCTCACAGACTCCACCCCTCATCCTCACTGAGTCCACCCCCATATTTACAGACTCCACCCCTCGTCCTCACTGACTCCGTTCCCATGTTTACAGACTCCACCCCTCGTCCTCACTGACTCCGCCCCCATGTTCACAGACTCCACCCCACATCCTCACTGACTCCGCCCCCATGTTCACAGACTTCACCCCACATCCTCACTGACTCCACCCCATGTTCACAGACTCCACCCCTTGTCCTCACTGACTCCACCCCCATGTTCACAGACTCCACCCCACATCCTCACTGACTCCACCCCCATGTTCACAGACTCCACCCCTCATCCTCACTGAGTCCACCCCCATATTTACATACTCCACCCCTTGTCCTCACTGACTCCGCCCCATGTTCACAGACTCCACCCCACATCCTCACTGACTCCACCCCATGTTCACACACTCCACCCCTCGTCCTCACTGACTCCACCCCATGTTCACAGACTCCACCCCTCGTCCTCACTGACTCCACCCCATGTTCACAGACTCCACCCCACATCCTCACTGACTCCACCCCATGTTCACAGACTCCACCCCACATCCTCACTGACTCCACCCCATGTTCACAGACTCCACCCCTCGTCCTCACTGACTCCACCCCATGTTCACAGACTCCACCCCACATCCTCACTGACTCCACCCCATGTTCACAGACTCCACCCCACGTCCTCACTGACTCCACCCCATGTTCACAGCCTCCACCCCTCGTCCTCACACACTCCATCCCACTTCCTCAGTGACTCCACTCCCCTCTTTGGTATATTCCACTCCAGGTCCTCAGTGAGTCTGTCCTCCTTGTCCTCATGGACTCAGCCGTCACATCCTCACTGACTCTGTCCTTTCCCTCCAAGGACCTCAGGGATCCTGCCCTCTATGTCCTCACTGACTCCTCCTCCTCCATCCTCACTGACTATGTCTTCACTAGACTCACTCCTTGTGTTTCTGCCTCCAGGGGGTTCTCCTCAGCCTCCACTGGGGAGGTACCCCTTGGGATGACTTTTACACTCTCTATGTATTCTTTTACTCAAGGACTCCATAAAGTCAAAATGCCTTGCCTTTTCATTGCAACCAGTCTCATCACAGGATAGGCTAGACAATCCATCTCAGTGGCTCCAATTGGGACTTTCAGTTATAATATTCTCAGGAATTTGGACAATCTCTGCTGACACAATGGTAAATGGCCAGAGGTTCTGTACGTTCAGGCCTTCCTTGCGTTCTGTGTTTGTCCTTCTCTCTGCCAATCCTGCCCAACTTTCCCTGTCCTCCTAGCACTGGAGCAGCCTGCCCTGGCCAAATCACCCAAGTGCCTGATTCCCTATTGAACATTGAGGACTCTGCTCCTCCTCCCTATATTAACCTTCTGCACATTCTCCTTCCCCTTGGTCTCCATTTTCCTCACCTCCCTCAGCTCACTCCTGATCCCATACTGGTGGCTCCCAGCCTTTACCAGCCCCTTTAGATCCTGTACCAGAGGTGGCGGGGCAGAGGGAGTTAATAGCCTTCATGCCCCCTTTTCGAAGATTTATCTCTCCTAGACTGAGAAGTGACTGAAATCATACTCCCAAGACCCTAATCATTGTGCCAAAAGTTTAAAATGCCTTGTCTGGCCTGTGACTTCACTTGTCATGACTTACATGCAATCCTGTTCTCTACCCTTACCCCTAAGGAAAAAGAAAGGGTTTGGGCTGTAGCCCGGGCATGATGAGGTTTACCGCCTAGACAACCCTTTCCTGATAGAGGTAGCGACTGTGCACAGGGAAGAGTCCGGTTGGGGTTAGCAAAATAACGCTAATGAGTTTCAGCACCAGATGTAAGGTTTGATGTAGAGGAGACCACATGGTTTAGGAAGAAAGAGTTTATTGGGGGGAGATTGAACTGCTGTCTGCATGAGGTAGAAGCTTGAAGAGAGAGAAGAGAAAGGGCTTGGAGGGAGGGGGGGCTCATGGTCGACTGGGATTATATAGAGGAGGTGAGGAGGTGTGATCACAGCAAATTTGGACGTGATCTCAGAGCCTAGGGAGCCTGTCACACTGTCCCAAGGTGACATGACTGGGGAGGTTCAGGAAGTGACTTCAGTGGATGAGGAAGTGGCTTTAGAGCCTGGGGTCCTTTGCTGACTCAGTCATGTGATTGACAGTCAGATGTTACTGGTTTCAGGCAAGTGGTTTGTGGTAAGGCTATGTGCTGTCTTTCAGGCAAAGGAGGGGGTGGAGCTGTTCCCCGAGGGGGGACCTTACAACCAGGCAATGAGAAGCTTGTCAAAATAATGAGAAACTCCTTTCATAACACTTGGGCTGCTTTCTTCAATTCCACTAAAGTGAGACAGCCTTTCTCAGAAGCATGGTAGGAACCTTCGAAAGGCAGATGTGGAACTTGTTCTCTGGACTTAAGCAAGTATCCTTTTCTGCAAGGGAGAGGAATAAGATCTCTACTCCTAGGATTGGGAAAGAAAGCCAGCTTAGATCTGCAATTACGGTGGCAGACAACTCTCATCCAAAATGAACTGTGCATCCAAGGCAGAATGCAGCTGGATCAAAATGAGGAGCAGAGACTCTGAGAAGGAATCTCTCCAAGACCTAGTCAGAGAGCACCTAATTATAGTAGCTGAGCCGGGAAAACAGAAAATTTCCTAAGAACTGTTAGAATGTAGTTAGGGTAGCAGTAACACGCTAGCAATTTGAATTCCAGGCTGAAATGAAGTTTGGGAACTCAGGGGTTTCAGAAGGACTAGATACCCAATATTTCAACCCGTCCTTTCATTTCCTGTCTATGCTTTCACACTAGAGATGATGCACACTGGTGAGGGAGGAGCAATGAGAGAAGAGCAGAAATCAGAGAGCTGTGGGACTTCGGTTGAGTTAGTAGACAGTTTGTGACTGTTTGTGGATATTGAGTATCTGAGATGGAACGTGATTCCCTGGAAGTGTCCTGTCCTTTCTACCCTCCCCTTTGGACCTGAGAGGTGGAGATGGGAGGGGCATGAGTTAGTTCAAGGTTAGTTCAAGGCATAGTGAATCCTTGTCTCAGGGGAATGAGGGGGGAAAAATAAATTAACCAACGACTGGATGAACAAGGAAATAAAAAGAATTGCTCCATATTTGAGACTCCAAGAGTGGCAGTGTGGTAACACTTGAATAGCTATGGGAAGAAAGTCTTTGGAAGACTATACTTGGCTGTTAAAGAGCCCACAAAAATCCAGCCCGTTGTATGCGGGACCGTACCCACCATCTATGTGGGTCTTACTATGTAGCCTCAGGCTGACCTTGACTGGGCTATCTTCCTAATCTCTAAAGTGCTGGGATAACAGACATTTACCACCATATCAAGCCTGATCTTTTAAAAGTCTAATTTAAAAAAAAAAAACCTACAGAAAATAAATCAAAAGTGATTGTGAGACACAACATTTCGACCTCTGTATAAGGTCTTGGAGGCTGCCCTGCTCCAGAGCGGCTTGCTAGGTGCTCCTGGTAGCCTGTGCCTTCTCACCAGTTGGATGAAGGGATCCTTAACAAAGTTTTCTAGGATGGGCATGTACCAATACTGACCAGTTTAATAACTTTCAAACTGATAAAAGTGTTTGGAGAAAGAGATTTTAAGATGAGAAAGTTCTTGAACTAGATGTAACAGTTTAAGGTTAGGAATGCCAAAAAAAATGCAAGCAAACATTGTGAACATATTCCATTAAGTTCCAACTGCAACAAGATTAATTGCTCAAGGAAATGATAGTGTTATCAGTTTGGTGTAATTTTACTTTCTCTGTAAATTCAACAGTCTTATCACACAGGCAATAAAACACCTAATTTTCCTCCTCCTCCTCTTTGGATTCTATACTTTCCCTTTCTCTACAAGGCTAAATTCTCTACCCTTTGCTACTCATATTCGGATCCTTTGTCCTTTGGCCTTGTCCTACTCTCCTCTCTGCCTGCCTGCAGAAAGCTCAAGGGTCCAGCTTTTTTAAACCAGGGACAGCATCCCATGAAGTGTTGAAGGACATTTCCCAGGTAGCAGAAGAAGGATTTATATTTGGAAGGAGGCACACCTGGAGGGAAAACATGCTCAAAATATGTAGGTAGGAATATTATTGTATTTGGCAAAGGTGTTGAACCTGGATGGGGACAGGTGGTATTTGAAGCTGGAAAGCAGACTCACCCCACATTATCTTTCATGATACAATCACTCTCCTGAGTGACATTCAAGGCTTGTTATTTCTGAGCTTTTCCCTAATGAGATTAACTGCCTCCTACTCAAAGACATCCCACCTTGGTCATATGCTGGGTTGAAATCTGTGCTCTGCCACATTGAGTGGTCTCTCTCGTCCATAGTTCTGCATTCAGTTACTTGAATTAGCTCCAGTTACTTGAAGCCAACTGTGGCCAAGAAATGTATAATCCAGTAAGATATTTTGAGAGAGACCGCACTCAGTGCAATATACATAAGGAATTTATTTTTGTCAGCATCCTACTGGGCCTGATATATACATTCACTTTTAAAATAGGTATGTATGTATGTATGTGAAAAGATATAGTACATATGGTCTTCAACGGACAATGGCCTGCTTACATTGTATGCTGAAAATATTAGACGAAGTGGATTGCATGCTATTGAGTATTTAGCTTAGCAGCACAGTACACCACATGGATGGTGGTCCCCTGGAACTCATGGGCCTGGCTGGGAGCTATAACCTGTGATTACTATTACCTAGAATCCCAAGAATCTCATCCTGGATATGGCCTAGGAGAAGACCAAAATTCACAGTGGAGTTTCTACTGAAAGCATACTGCTTTCATAGAGTCTAAAAATAGCAAGATGAATCATTGTAGGTTATGTGTGTATAGGGAGTTTGGCAAATGCACATGGTTTTACGTATCAACTGAGTGTATTTGCACATATTTACCATAAAGAAGGTGGGAATCTCTGTATACACCGCTGGATCTTAGAAAGTTGTTAAAAATCATTGGTTCCCAATGACCCCATCTCCCAAAGGAGGATCAAAGTATGTTGTCCTAGAAAGAAGTTGTGAGAAATTAATAACATGAGAACACTTTCTGTTTAAGGCAGTAATCAATGTCAAAAAGCCCTCCACAAATGATATCTAGTAGTGACAGTGTTTCGGAGTGTCAAATTGCTTTCAGTTCTCTAAATGTTACTAATGCGCATTCTCAGCTGCATAATTTCTAGAAACTGATGCTTCCACCTGTAAGTTCCTGGAAGCCTTTTCTTACCTTCCTGTATTTGATTGTAGAAGTTGGCTCTCTTTTCTAGCAGAGAAGTTCTTAATCCCAGGGGTTCCTTGGGAGATTTCTGGGTAGATTCCACAAGAGTCTGTGAATTTGCATGGGAAAAAGATTGCATCTTTACTATTTATTTATTTATTTATTTATTTTGGTGGTTGTGGGGCTTGAACTCTGGGTCTGGGCGCTGTCCCTGAGCTCTTTAGCTCAAGTCTACTGCCCTGCTCATTGAGCCACAGCACCACTTCCGGTTTTCTAGTGGTTAATTGAAGATAAGAGTCTCACAGACTTTAGTGCCCAGACTGGCTTTGAATTGAGATCTTCAGATCTCAGCCTCATGAGTAGCTAGGATTACAGGTGTGAGCCACTGAGCCTGGGTCTGCATCTTTATTTTCCTAACACCCAATTCTTCCCTAATTTGAATGTAGGTTATAAAGTTGAGCTGTATTAGTGACATCTGCAATATCTAATAGTAATACATTATTTCATGTGATGCTGCATGTGTCACAAAATGCCACATAATCTAATCATTACATTAAAATGATAGTGATTAGGTCAACTACTCAGTATTGTTATTTAATGTTTTAAATAGAAGAAGTATATATTCCCATACAATTAAAATATATCATAATTTAATATCACAATTGTATAAAATAGAATACTGTATAATACTATAATACAATGGTGTATTTTATAACTATAATTCAATATAATTGGTTTCTCTTATTGCAGACACACACACACACACACACACACATATATATATATACATATTGCCAGTCCTGGGGCTTGAACTCATGGCCTGACCACTGTCATTAGGGTTTCTCAAGGTAGAGCTCTACCCCTTGAGCCACAGCACCACTTCTGACTTCCATGTATGTGGTACCGAGGAACTGAACCTGGATCATTGTGCATGCTAGGCAAACACTCTACCACTAGGCCAAACTCCCAGCCCACTCCTGTATATTTTTTAACAATACTTTAAAAGAAAGGATTCTATGTACCAACCAAACAAATGAGTAAGACATTCCCCATCCTAGAACTTACCACAATACATTTTCACTAATTTAGATAAATTTCCCTGTTTCCATTTAGCAGTCAGCTCCAGACTGAACAAAAGTTCTCATAATCTTATTTAATTCCGTCTTGTCATCTTGAGGAACATATACCAACATTACTCACCATTGGGTGTAGATTCAATGCCCAGTCTGTTCGCTTATTGAACCTGTACTTTCTTTGATGTTTTATTCTCTGTCTTCACACACTGTGTGAGTGTCCTCACACACACTGCTGTTTGGCAATACCTCCTGGAGTTCTTCCGACTTCATCCACAGCTGTAGACAAATGATGGTGTACCATCCTTCCTCAGAATCAAGAAAGATTCAGATAGTCAACACAATGATAATTTTGTCTAACTTCTCAGCAACCAGGGCCACCAGCCAGCCATATACCAAGCCAGACAGAAGATCTGTAGGAACACAAGTACTGACTCACTTCTGAAGGGAGAGAGAGAACGACTAGACTTCCATGCAGATGAGTAAGAATAATTTAACTCATTTTCCTTTCATCCTCCATCCCTATGTTTAATGGAAGATGTTGCCGAACAGGCAGAAGGCCTTTCCACTGAGCCTGTAAATATAGTGTTCCAGGAAGACTACAAATCAGTAGGTTGACACTGCAGGTAAAACTAGCAATTCTGGATGTCACACAGTCCCTCTCATTTAAGGTTTTAAGATTCATTGCTAAAGGTTGAACGTGGGCTAGTGTGAGACTAGAATTTCCGGGAGTGTGGGCATAAAGAGAGTTTGTACCCACTTGCTGGCTCTTCTCCATGGTCTCCTTTGAGCACTCTCGGGAGAGCTTGCGGTTGGCCAAGCAGCTAGAGAGCTTCCCTTCCTGGTGCAGTCCTAAGGGAGAACAGAGGTTTTCTTGAGAAGAAATGCACAAAACTCCCCTTTGCAACTTTCTCCTAGGAACAGTCTCCTCAAGCAGGGGACAGAGCAGCAAACCCTGTGACTTCTGGGCACATAGGAAGACCCACCACGAGGGAAGAGAAAAACAAGCTAGAGGTTCTTCAGGAATGGGCAGAAAACTTGTGGAGACAGGAAGGAAACTGGCCTGAGCCTAGACTAATAGAGACATGCCCGATGCTGTGAGGAAGAAGGGAACAAAGCCCCTGAGAAATATTCTCTTCTTCCTCACAGAAAAGTAAGAAGAAAACACACGTAAGGCATGATGCTTCATGTTGAAGCTGAAGAAAAATAACAAATGAATCCATTCCATCTCCACGCTAGGCCATCTGTGCCAACTGTAGAAGAGCAGCAAAGTATTGTGGGAGAAGGAACAAGAGCATGAAGATTCTTCTGAGACACAGGTACACAAGGAAGGGCCTAGGAAAGGAAGAAGCAGAGCCCTGTTTCTCAAAATGATGTCTTCCCTAACCACCATGCAACTGGAGAGCTATGTGAACCCCATACTTGAAGGTAGTCAGAGCAATACACAAATTCAACTCAGCCTCATCCCTTTGCCCCACAGTTGGTTTAGAAGAAGATGTGTACATGCATTTGGCAAAAACAAGGCCTCTGCCAATCCATATTGCTCTAAACCTTATGTCTGACAAGAATGCAAGCTCTCTTTGCTCCCAGCCACATGTGTGTATAAATGTACACAAAACTCAACCACATTTTTCTCAGTGTAATGGAGACACCTAATTATGCTCACAACAAATCTCTAATTTGTGTGTGTGTGTGTGTGTATGCGTGTATACTTGTACTAGGACTTGAAATAATTCCTGTCCTTCAGCTTTTGAGGCTGGCATTCTATCACTTGAGCCACACCTCCATTTCTAGCTTTTTGATGGTTAATTGAAGATAAGAGTCTCATGGACTTTTCTGCCTGGACTGACCTTGAGCTGCAGTCCTCAGATCAAAGCTTCTGGAGTAGCTAGGATTATAGGCTTGGAGCCACCGGTAGTTCGAGTGTGGTACTCCACTTACTTTACTGACTGGTCTGCTTTCAGTTGTGCAGGTTTTTGAAAAGTTTTAGATAAACATTTTTTTCCTTCTCTTTGTGTTTCTCCACCTCATTCCCCCATGAGAAAGAATTCAAGAATATCTTCATAGCTCCAGGCAAGATTTCATGCCCCTTCCTTATTTTGCTGACCATAGGAATGAAGGAAGGAAGGAATGAGCAGTACTGCAGGAATATAATTCAGGCACACATGAGGAAATAAGCAAGCCCAGGGCCAGACAAAGTCCTCTTTTCTAGGCATCCTCTGGAAGGCTGTGCTTCTGGGTTTTCCTTTAAAATCCATCCTCAAATCCTCTACCCTCCAACCCCACTGTAGAACTGTTGCTTTTGAGACAGCTCACACAACCCTCACTTTTCCTGGTGAATTTAATAAGCAGTTACATCCTTTTATTTCCAAACCCAGCTTTCACTATTTGTGACTTGGCATTGAGTTCAGGGAACTAAATTTCCAGTATCGTATACTAATTTACATAAGAAATAATGAAAGATGAGCAGGGTGGGGGGATGTGAAATCTGTAAAGTTTATGTCTCTATGATTTCATGATAAACAATTTCATGAATATTTATGGGCTATTATCTGGCATTTACATTCACAACCTCATGTCCAGTCCTACAAAACCAGATATAAAGGAGGGTTTCACCGTAGATAGACAAAACAGCTTTGCCATTCTGGTCCTACTCTTATGATGGTGACATTTTCCTAATATAACTTTTTTTTTCTGTATTGGAAAAACACAGCACACAAAATGCCTTTTTAAGGAAAATTCAGATATGTGTGCTTCCCTGTAAAACATTCTTTCCTCTGGTTTGGTGATGCATGATTGGAAATATTAACTTTCCCCGATAATGTCTCCAGGGACAACGTTGTTATAACCTTACTATATTTGAGGAAGGGATTAGGAAAGATGCAAATGCTGAACTTGTCTAATTCTTTTATTATTTAATACATTGTATTTTACTGAAAGCTTTATGAGAATCGTTCAAGGATTTCATTCTGCTCACAGCATGCTTTAAATGACTCATGCCATTCTTATGTGAGTACTTAATTTATCAGTATTAAAAATGAAGAGTGTGGAAAAAACCCTGGGCATTCTGAAACATGCGAAGGGACATACACTTTCTTTTTTTTTAAGTGCTGGTAGTGGGGCTTGATTTTAGCCTAGATACTATTTCTGGGGTGTTTCCCCAACCCCAAGGCTAGCACTCTACCATTTGAGCCACAGCTCCACTCCCAGCTTTTTTTTTTTTTTTTTTTTTGTCGGTAATGGGGGTTGAATTCTGGGCCTGGGTGTTGTCCCTGAGCACTTCAGCTCTAGGCTAGCACTTTACCAATTGAGTCACAGCACCACTTCTGATTTTCTGGTGGTTAATTGGAGATGAGTCTCCTGGACTTCCATGCCCCAGCTGGCTTTGAACCGCAATCTTCAGATCTCAGCTTTCTGAATAGCTAGGATTACAGACATGAGCCACCAGCTCCCAGCATCCATGCCCAGCCTTTTGACGGTTTATTAAAGATAAGAGTTTCACAGTGTTTGCTGTCTGGGCCGATTTCAAACCAAGATCCTCAGATCTCAGTCTCCTGAGTATCTAGGATTTTAGGCCTGATCACTGGCGCCCAGCAGGGCATGCACTTTTTAAATAAACCACTGCAGTCACTGCTCTGAAGCCCACACAGTGAACATCACGCATCAAGGCAGGACATGGATCACCAGTGCTGACTCCTGGAGTCAGTGGAGGAGGAGAGCAGTAAGAATGTAAAATTAGGAATTAGCAACACTGTGTGTAGGTAGCCAGTGTCCAGGGATGAAGTCAAAAATGAAGATTAAAGCTGTCATTTATGAAACACTTAATGTACTAGGACCTTGGCTTGCACTGAAACATGTGTCTTCAGATACTGTGGTATTATAACTTGTTTTGTAAGTGAGGCAGTAGAGCAAATCGCAGAGTCAGGAGCTGAATCTCCAACTTCCAAAATTGCAGCCTCTATTTTCTCCTCCCTATTTGCATTTTGGAGGAAACTTCCCAAGAGCATTTCCTAGTCATTTGAAACTCTCATCCATATCCTCAGATAGCCACGTTAAGGCAAAGACAGATAGGTGAGGGCAAAGGAGAAATAAAAAATAATCAAATATATCAGCAAGGCCAGACAAGGAGCTATAGCTGAACATTAGGCAACTACCCAAGGCTAAATAGGTAGAGTACAGATCCTGATGCACCCAGAGAGACAAACTGCTTTTTACCTTCTAGAACTTGAAGAAGTCTTTCTGCAATTTTAAATTTATTCTTTTCATTTTTACAAATGCCAACATAAACACAATTTAAAAAAATAAACAATAATGATAATGAACTGGATGTGTTTCTCCTAAGTTATTGATATGGATCTTAATTCCGAATGTATTTTCTAAGTGTTAGTTCTGCTATGAAACGTGTCCCTAAATTGTTGGATATTCTCGAGAACTACAAACAATTTCCTCTCTTTTTGAGTGGGGCTGGACTCTATTTCCTTCTACCAAAGGTAATTTGGTAGAACTGATGGTGTGTAGGTCAGTCGTAAAAGATATTGCACTTTTCTCTTTGCTTTCCCTCTTGGTTTGCTTGCTTTAGGGAAAACCAGCTGTGACATTTTAATTATGACAATTATACAAAATTGTGGAAAGGGCTATATTACAAGGAACTAAAGTCTTTTGTTAACAGACAGCAAAGAACAGAGACCAACTGACAACAGCAGGAGGGGTTTGCCATCTTGCCTTGGAAGTGGACTTTCTTTTTTCTCCATTCCTCTGTCCCTCCCTCCATCCCTCTGTCTCTCCCTCCCTTCCTCCCTCCCTCTCTCCCTCCTCCCTCTTTCTTTCCTTCCCTCCTTCCTTCCTTTCTTCCTTCCCGTCTATCTGTCTGTCCTAGGGCTTGAACTCTGGGTCTGGGCACTGTTCCTGAGACTCTCTGTGCTCAATGCTAGCGCTCTACCACTTGAGCCATAGCACCACTTCGGCTTTTTCTATGTATGTGGTACTGAGGAATTGAACCCAGGGCTTCATACATACTAGGCAAGCACTCTACCACTAGGCCACACTCCTGGCCCTGAAAGTGGATTTTCTAACTGCAGTTAAGAGCTCAAGAATGAGTTCATGTCCAGCTGCCATCTTGATCTCATTAGAAAGGCCGAGCTAGTGACTCAGCTAAGCTGTCTAGTCCATCCTGAATTTGCAACCACACAAACTGGGAGATTACAAGTGCTGATTTTAACCATTAGGTAAAACTGCAGTGGTTAACTATATACAGATGTATGCAGGATCCAGACATGAAAGATCCAGTTCTTGACGGCTACATTGTTGGGAGCTGAGTGTAAGGGTTAAGGTGACCCATGAATCTGCATAACTCAGTAAGATAACCACCCAAAGAAATGAGCTGTCATGTATGAGCTACATTGTCTGTACTGCAACTCCCTGATCTTATCAATATATTGCTTTATTGTTTTATGGCTTTGTCCTGCTTAACTGATCTGAGATTTACCATTTTGTATAAATGTAACCCCTGGCAGTTCCCTAGCTTCAAGTCTTAAGCTCACAGCCTTAGGCCACACTCTTGGGCTGCTGACTTGAGCTGTAGACTTCCTGACCCCCTCTGCTTCTTGTCTATTTCTTTTCTAGTCCTCACCCCCTAAATCAGGAATCCCGACTTGTGGCTGGCTGGCTCCGGCAGTACATGCACAAAAATAGTGCAGCACAAAAACTGTGATTAAATGGTAAAACCCAAAGTTAAGTGCACACACAAGAAAGAGGCTTGGCCTAAGTTAGGGGGAAGAGTGTTCAGGAAGTTTATTCCAAATGATGTTTGAATAACTTTAGGGCAGACGGATAGTATGCTTATTATTTAGATATTGACCCTGGACTCCCAATTGCTTTTCTGTCCTCTGCTTTGTGATTTTAGGGCCCGGGCTTTGTCATTTGGAGTATAGTGGGGAAACTTCGAAGACTTTTCTTTTTTAAAACATTTTTATTGTTATTATAAAGGTGATGTGCAGAGGGAAAGACTTTTCTTGCCTATTTGCTTCTATTGCTGCTAGCAAAGGCCACTGTATTAGTGAGGGCTCTGAAGAGAAAAAAAAGTCCTCATGGAATCTAAGATGTGGTCAAAGCATGCAGGGAAAGCAAAAAGGCGAGGAGGATAAATGCAAGTGGTTGGGGATTGAACTCTTCACAAAATGTAACTAAATCGTGTGTCAGTGTGCAACAGACTCTGTACATACGAAATCAGACCGCTAGAGCAGGATGTCCATCGAAGTGCGCCCTCTTCCTCCCTGATCATAGTGGGTTACACTTGTTATCTGCCGTGACATGGGGAAGCAGTAGTAGGAAGTCCAGCTAATGAGGCACAATCTTATTTAAAATTTTCCTTTTTAAAAAATTTTCATCCTTCCCATTTCATTATTTACTTTGTCCTTTCTATTTGACTTGACTTTATCCATGTCAGATTTTTTCTTTATCCATTTCACCTTTTTAACTATCCTTTTCTGTTTCACTTTTCCTTCCTTCCTTCCTTCCTTCCTTCCTTCCTTCCTTCCTTCCTTCCTTCCTTCCTTCCTTCCTTCCTTCTTCGTTCTCTCTCCCTCCCTCCTTCCCTTCCTCTCTCTCCCTCCCTCCTTCCCTCCTTCCCTCCTTCCTTCCCTCCTTCCTTCCTTCCTTCCTTCCTTCCTTCCTTCCTTCCTTCCTTCCTCTCTCCTTCCTTCCTTCCTTCCTTCCTTCCTTCCTTCCTCCCTCCCTCCCTCCCTCCCTCCATCCCTCCCTCCCTCCCTCTTTCCCTCCCTCCCTCCCTTTCTTCCTTGCTTTCTTTCTGTCCTGGGGCTTGAACATAGGGCCTGGACACTGCCCCTAAGCTTCTTTTGCTCAAGGCTAGCACTTTACCACTTGAGCTATAGCACCACTTCTGGCTTTTTCCACTTATGTGTTACTAAGCAATGCAACCCAGGGCTTCATGCATACTAGGCAAGCACTCTACCATTAAACCACATTCCCAGCCCCAGGAAATGGGGGCTTTAAATAATCTTTCAATACTAGTAGTACAAAGGAGTTTCAGTTCAACATGTCTGCTTACGAGAAGAGTGCATCTTGATCACTGTCACCTCTTCCAACATTATCCCCCCGCCCTCAAGCCACCTAGTTCTATTTTCACATATATCTACTAAATATCATGACTGTATCTTTCCACCCTTCCTTTTCCCATTCACCTGCCCTTCCCCTCACTTCTCCATTCCTCTCAGACAAGGAAATGTTTTGGCATCTCTGCTAAGTATTCAAAGTGGATACACCATGGAAATATACCACTTTGTATACTATAGTTTGATCACACACACACATACACATATCACGTATGTTTTTATAATTTTTGAATTTTAGGTCTGACTTCCTCTTGTGAAGGAAAACTTGTGCCCTTTGCCTCTCTGAGCCTGACTTCACTCGGTATGATTTTTTTTCCAGGTCCACACATTTCCCTGCAAAAGACATAGTATTATTCTTCTGGTGGATGAATTAAAGAATATATACACATATACACACACATATAAATATGTATTCATATACATATACCTCATTTTCTTGATTCATTCACCCATTGTAGGGCATCTGGGGATATTTCACTGACTTAGCTATTGTAAATGGTGGTGCAATGAATTCTTTATGGGAAGCCTGGATTTTAGAAAGAGGACTAATATACTGCATCACCTTTGAGAAGGCACTTGAGAAAAAATGAAGAGTCGGGCTGGGAGTTTCGCCTAGGGCTAGAGTGCTTGCCTGGCATGCATGAAGACCCAGGTTCGATTCCTCAGTACCACATACATAGAAAAAGCCAGAAGTGATGCTGAGGCTCAAGTGGTAGAGCTCTAGCCTTGAGAAAGCCCAAGGACAGTGCTCAGGCCCTGAGTTCAAGCCCCAGAAATGGCAAAAAAAAAAAAGAGTTGACCTTTTCCAAGTACATTCCACAAAATATTAACCAGTACTTACTTTTGGACAAGCTGGATAGGTGACACTCATTAATTTGGTTATACAAAGTGAATAACTTTGTATTATGTTCTTACATTCTCAGAACCATTCATAGACCATTAGTAATCAATGGATTTTTCAAAAATAGAACTGGTGTGCAGAATATTATTTTTTGCCAGTCTTGGAGCTTGAATTAAGAGCCTTGGTGCTGTCACCACTTTCAGATCAAAGCAGAAGCTTCATTTCTGGCTTTCTGGTGGTTAACTGTAGATAAGAGTCTCATGGAGTTTCTTACCTAGGCTGGTTTTGAACCATGATCCTTAGATCTCAGCCTGCTGAGTAGATAAATCATAGGCTGCAGAATGTTTCTTTGGCTGTGTTTCATAATGAATTCCTTTCCTCACATGGAATGGATACAATGGTTTGCGGCTTTCATGGAGCCTTCATTGAGAAATGCTCCAGTAGCTTTTTAATTATTGAATTTAATATTATTCCATCTCTCATTATGGATGGAGTAACCCTAAAAGTAAATTAGCTATAGCCATGTGTGTGTATGAACACACCTGAATGTAAGGGCCTGTTGTTTACCTGCATTCATATACAGAGTGGTTTAGATATTTATGCCCTTCTACAGCGCAGATATATCAGAGTCTGTGTCCCCTGGTTGAGAGCTGCTCTGTACCATGTATCACCTCTAGCATGGAGAAGTTAAGTCCACAGACTTTGATGTTTTGGAGATGGTCTGGATTGCTGGTCCTGGAGCTTGAATGTAGGGCCTGGGCTCTGTCCCTGAGCCTTTCTGTGCTCAGGGCTAGCACTCTTAACACTTGAGCCATAGCACCACTTCCAGCCTTTTCTGTACATGTGGTACTGAGGAATTGAACCCAGGACTTCACTCATGCTAGGCAAGCACTCTACCACTAGGCCATGTTCCCAGTTCTCCACATATTGAAAAGAACCAGCCAAATCAATTTTTAGATATCTAGAACTGTGGAGCAGGGCTTGTCTTTTTCTTTTTCCCATCTTTGTTGTTACTGGTTATAGCGCTTGAACTCTAGGCTTGGGTGTTGTCCCTGAGCTCTTTAGCTGAAGGCTAGTGCTCTACCACTTGAGCCACAGTGCCACCTCCAGTGGTTAACTGGAGATAAGAGTCTTGTGGTCTTTTTGCCTAGGCTGGCTTTGACCTGCAGATCTCAGCCTCCTGAAATAGCTAGGATTATAGGTGTGAGCCACTGGAGTCAGGCTCCATTGTTTTTATTAAATGCATATTTGCTCCCCTGGGGGTTTGACTGAGTAATGTCAGGCCAGGCAAGGCAAGTACACTGTGTGCAAGCAGCATAAACCTCACTCAGAGGTCACTGGTTTCCATTGGATGTCAGTTGTCCAAAAGCAAACTCCAGAGCTTCCTTGTCCAATCTTTTTCCTGGTTCTCGATATGAGAGTAGGAAAGGATCGCAAGAAAGGTGCATTGTGATTCCAGCTGGTGCACTGTGGCTGCAAATCAGCATGCTATGTTTTTGGTTAATGAATAACTCCAAGTTTGCAATCAATGTCCAGACCTCTTTAATCAAAGATACTCTCGGGAAAGCCTTCTTTACAGTGGACCATGAGAACATGATGGAGAAAATGCTTGTCCATAGGTGTGTACTTTCTGACTCAGTGGGCCTTATGGACAGGGAGAGGAGGGAGAAGGACAGCACCGAGTGGGACTTTATTTTCAAAATAGAAAATGGTAGGATGGAATAACGCAGAATGACTAGAAAATACAACTGTGCATTGCACACAGTAGTAGTACTTATTTTTGTTGAGAATCTGATAGAAATATGCACACAGCCTGAAATGGTCTTTTTTCACATTGGACTGTGGGTCTAGTCAAAACTGACCTAATTTAGCTTTTTATCACATAATTGTGGAGTTTTAAGTTAAAAATTAAAATTAAAAATTCTAGCTCCTCAAACCTTGCACTTTTCTGAAGATTATAACTATGACTCTTTTGGGGAGCTGTTTAAGAACTACTTTGACATAAGGAGATAACAAACCCAAAGTAGAAGCAAGATGCCTAAAACAAAACCCCAAAAAACAAAATTAAGGATGTATGACTAAGTCTCTGAAGGTAGATAAGACCAGGGAGAGAGAACTCTGTTGTTTGTTTGTGTGTGTGTGTGTGTGTGTGTGTGTGTGTGTGTGTGTGTGTATGTATGTATTTATTAGAATTTTAGAGCTTGAGATTCATTGGAGTGCAGAACAATGTTGCTTTGTATAAATAATTGCTAAACATTTGCTATGTGCTGGATAAGGGAAAGCTGGTTGTAACCCCAAACCTGAAGACGTAAGGCTGAGAGTCAGAAACCTGAAATTTCTACAACTACTTTTTGTTGTCTGATCTCAGGGAAGGAGTCTCTCTTTAAACACATACAGGAATTCTGTAAAATGATTGTAAGCTGTTCTGGAAATTACAGAGGAAGAGTCAAAGTGTACAGAGCCAAATTGTGTCCATTTGACTTAAGAGTGCGATTATTTCTCCCAACTGTCTCTTTTAGGATACTTGCTCTGTTTCCGAATGTTATAGTTCGAAAATTACTGCTGATGCTGATATTTAGCCTAGTTTTTTGGGTCCTTTACTTGTCTTCCAAAGACTACACAAAGGTAAGAGTTATTTCATTTTTTCAGAATTTCACCAGGCACGCAACATCACTTGAATGCATGCGTTATAAAGGTATCAAATTTTAAACAGTATATCAGTTTCAGCAAGATAATGCACATGAGAGGCTTTTTGTTTAGCATTAATTCTTTGACAATATATGTATGTCACTCTCACTAGGGGCACATTCCTGTGTTTTTAGTGTCTCTGCCAGTTGTCCTGGCTCACCAACCTGTTATAAGGACAGGCCCTTCCTTAGCCTTTGAGACTTTGAGCCAATGAAACCCACTGTCATCTCCTATCTCCTTTCACAGGGATTTGCTTTATTCTCCTTGGAGTCTAGCCTGTGTTTCTTGTATTTCTTCCCCCTGCAGTCTTCCTTATTTGATCTTATTTTCATTTTAGTTGCTTATAAACCATTGCAAACACGTTTTCCTCACTGGTTGTCCTCTTTATTTATTTCATTACCTTATATTAGTTCTACAGAGGATTCCATGGTTACAATTCCACACCTGTTTACCATATGTTCCAATCTCTTGATTTAATATTAAAAGCAGCCCTATCTCAATCTTTCTCATTCCTCTTATCCCGCTTGATTTTTTTGCAATACTACTTCTCATTTCATACTATGCTATATAAAATACTTTCATACTTTCTTGTTAATTAACTATCTGTATAATCTACCACTTATATATAGTTTATGTATCATCTATTTTAAAATATATAACACTTCATAGATCTGGGTGCTGTTCTTGCCCTGTGACCTTTTTCATCTTCCTGCATGGCTCCAATTTTGGCATGTTGCAGCCAAAGAGCACTTCTGATACTCATCTGCATTTACCTGGCATTTGCTAATGCCAAAGACAGTGTCTGATCCATATTGGATCCTTAGTAAATAATTAATAAATAACCCATAAAGAAAGATGACTCAGTGATCGGAGCTAGGTAGGAGGCAGTAGTGACCAGAAATAAGGTACTAATAATGAATGGTTGAGGAAGTGAAGATAGAATTTTTAACCAAATGCAGTGATTTCATATCTTGGCTAAATGCAAAGCCAAGAATCACAACCTGGAAACAGAAGAATGGGAAGAAATTTATTACCTACTTCAGGTAAGTGTCCTGGGGCTATTTTCAAAGCAATTCTACTCCTGAAGAAAGGAATAATGGAGATTTTGTTCAGGAGTATACTCATATTGGTATTCAAAAGCACTACTAAGGGCAGACACATTTCTGAGCATATTCATATTAAGGTCATAGTTCACATGTTTACAAAAGGAAGATGATTGACATGAATACTCCTGGACTTGCTCAGTTCAGAATTAGAATGGAGCCTGTTTATAATGAAATAATGAATCAAAATGATGCTGGGACTTTAACTGCTTCCTTGAAAGTTTCCTAAAATATTTTTAGCTGAAACAAAGGAGGGGTTGACTTCTTTAATGTGGGGATAGATTGGGGTGGAGTGGTAGCTGTTTCCCCCATCAGTGTAGGAGCTTACATCTTTAGTGCCCACTCTTGGACCCAGGTGTGGTGATGCCTGCTTAGAATGCCAGCAGTTGAGAAGCCAAAGGAGGTTCAAGACATGCTTGGGCTACACTGAGACACTTGTTCAACCCCCTCTCCCAAAAGAAAAAAAAAAACCCAGTAAATAAAATTACAAATGAGGGTGAATCCTTCACTCAGCAGCTAAGAACTAACCAATCCCCCCTGAGACGTCTCCCTCCTCATTCTTGAGGCATTTAGGGAAGGAAGTCATTCTTCCCAGGCTGCGTTCTGCGGACTGGGGTCACTCACTCCTCTTAGGAGCCATGAGACTGGCTGGTACTAACACAAAATAACTCTCACGTTCCTTGGGGACAGTTTCATCTCTTGAATTCCCATTGCCATCTCTTTCCTAGATCATTTTCATGCCCATCTAATTCCAACATAAATCAGTAAAATGGACTCCTCCCTCCCTCCCTCCCTCCCTCCCTCCCTCCCTTCGTCCCTTCTTTCCTTGCTCCCTCCCTCCCGACCTCCTCCCTCTCTCTTTCCCTCTCTCTCTTTCTTCCTTAGTTTAAGTAGCCCAGAAAATAAATGTTTAATGTCTTGAGAAATCCAGGTTACAACACAGTTAAGCAAAGAGGCCAACGAAAAAGAAAAGGACAAAGGGGTTCCTTATTGACTCTTGTAAAGTAGCAGGTGAATCCTCTTAGTTACTATACATCCATACCCAACGTGATCTTAACCAGGTGCATGAGCAGATAGACTAAAGATATGTGAGCAGAGACCAACCAGAAGAGCAAGGCACGTCTTTATTGACTTCTTTTTTGGCCAGTCCTGGGGCTTGAACTCAGGGTCGTAGTGCTGTCTTTAGGCTTTCTCAAGGCTAGAACCCTACCACTTGAGCCACAGCACCACTTCTGGCTTTTTCTATGTATGTGGTACTGAGGAATTGAACCTGGGTCTTCATGCATGCTAGGCAAGCATTTTACTAGACCAAAACTTCCAGTCCTTATTATTGATTTTTTTTTGTATTGGCTTTAGTGTGACTCCTGATCAAGCTAACAGGACTAGACCTGGTTCTTGGAATCTTTTTTTTTCTGTGTCCCCTTTATCTTGGTATAATAAATTCAAGGAGTCACACCTGGTTATGGAAGAGAAGCATTAAGGTGTCAGTAAGATTAAATATGACCCTGTCCAAACTGTATTATGCCGGTCACAGGGGACTCTTTTTTTTTTTAATTATAACTGAACTCTTGGATCTTAGGAGAGGAGTCTTATTTCTGTAGGAAAAAAAAGAAGTTTTAGGTTTACATACCTCATAAGGGCACATATAATGGGCCTTAGATTGGTTGTGTGTTTTACTGCTGATTTAACTTCTACATAAAAGTATATTTCAGAATGAATTCTCCCTAAGAAGAATCTTTCATACAGCCTAAAGTATTTGGGCTGACTATAAAACCACTGGCTAAGTCTCCTAGGCCTCCTGTCTAACAAGAATTACTTTTTATAACAGTGGTGCAAGTGGCCTGTTTTTTATTGGATATCTATCCTAAGTTTTGTTAGCTTGATCTTTTTATTCCTCATACCTGAGACCTTTATTACTTTAAAATCCAGTTGTCTGGAGTGGCTTTTTTTTTCTTTTTATTTCATAATGAGTTGAACTGTGGTCAAATATAATAAAATGCCCAGCCCAACTTTTTGACAATCAGATTTTCTACTTACATTTGATCCACCCCTAGGAGGCAGGGAGCTGACTCCCCCTCCCCTCCTCTTTATTTTTCTTTCTTTTACCATGCCTTTCTTCAAGCAGAAGGGATCAAATGTGTACCTTTGTAGAGACAAGGTAGAGAGCAGTGGCAGCAGGAAAATCACAGAAAAGGCTGTGTCTAGATGCTGCCTGGTTGTTGGTTTTGTTTTCTTTTTCCCCTTTGATATTCTCTGAAGTATGTAGCAGCTACATTTTTGGGTCATTTAAGCCAGCTTGCCTGCCTGCCTGCCTGCCTTCCTTCCTTCCTTCCTTCCTTCCTTCCTTCCTTCCTTCCTTCCTTCCTTCCTTCCTTCCTTCCTTCCTCCCTTTCTCTGTCTCTCTCTCTCTTTCTCTTTCTCTTTCTCTTTCTCTTTCTTTCTTTCTTTCTTTCTTTCTTTCTTTCCTTCTTTCCTTCTTTCCTTCTTTCCTTCTTTCCTTCTTTCTCTTTTGGTGGTGGTTCTAGGAATTGAACTCACAGCCTTGAGCTCACAAGGCAGGTGCTTTATCACTTGTGCCATGGCCCCAATTCCTTTGTGCTTTGGTTGACAAAATCAGGTCTCATTGTATGCCTGTATAGGCTTGGGTTGTGCTTCTCCTGTTTATGCTTCCTCCTGTCACTGCAAATGACAAAAGTGCACTACTGTACCTACGCACTGGCTGAGATGGAGGCCCATGAACTTTGTTTGGAGCTGGCCTAGAACTGCAATCCTCTAGTCACTGCATCCCAAGTGACTAGCTTTGCAGAACTGAAGGCACATCTGGAATGCAGGAAGACGGGAGAAAAGCACAGCTGTTCTTTAAACATAGCATTTTGTAGTGCTTACTATCTCTGTGAGCACTATGTAATAAAATATAGGGATTAGGAACTACAGGACTTTATGTGGCTTTGTTGCCCATATGTCTATATTTTCCCCTCCCTCCCTCCCTTCCTCCCTCCCTCCCTCCCTCCCTCCCTCTCTCCCCTCCCCTCCCCTTCCCTTCTCTTCCTTCCTTAGAGGGTGGGGCTTGAATTCAGGGCCTGGGGCCTGTCCCTGAGCCTCATTTGCCCAAGGGTAGCACTCTATCATTTTGAGCCACAGTGCCACTTCCAGTTTTCTGGTGGTTAATTGTAGGTAAGAATCCTGGCTGGCTTTGAACTGTGATCCTCAGATCTCAGCCTTCTGAGTAGCTAGGATTACAGGTGTGAGCCACTGGCATGCCTCTCCTCATTTCTTACCTGGTAGAATATAAGTATTATTGAATAAGATCTGCAGGATCTTAATAAACTCTGTTTAGTAAAGCTAGAATAGAGGCCTCATTTCATCAAGGCCCACAAGTCTTAAGGGATGTTGTTTTGCTCAGGGGAAGTGGCTAACAGAATTTAAGATGATTTTTTTTTGGTGGGGGAGAGAGTGTGACCTAGTGGTAGAGTGCATGTTTAGCATGCACAAAGACCTGGGTTTGGGTTTGATTCCTCAGTACCACAATCACAGGCAAAGCCAGAAGTGGTGTTGTGGGCTCAAGCGGTAGAGCGCTAGACTTGAGAAAGCCCAAGGACAGTGCTCAGGCCCTGACTTCAAGTACCAGACTGGCCAAAAAAAAAAAAAAAAAAAGATGATTTTTTTTAGGTTCTGAGAGCTCACTCCTCCTGTCCTTATGCCTGGATTTTTGGCTTTTCTTGAGTCAGTACATTCTTAGGTGCTATTGGCATTTCATGGCATTGTGTCATGAGCTCAGTCCTACAACTCTTAGGAACTTGTATTCCAAAATTAATAGTTACTTTGAGTTTGGTTAATAGATCTGTTTCTAAGAGGGAAATGTGGCCTTCAGGAATGGTGGAAGTAAGTACTTCCAAATCTTTGAATCCATTCCACAAGTGAGAGGCTTGGAAAATCATTTTGTTTCTCCCCTTCTGGATATTCTTCTTTTTTAAAATCTTATTTTATTGTTGGGGTGATATACAGAGGGGTTACAGTTACATTCATCAGGTAGTGGTTACATTACTTCTTGAACATTGTTACCTCTTCCCATGTTTTTCTCCCACTTTCTCTCCCTCCACCCCCTCCCACTCACCTTGTCTTGCCCTTACCTTCTCATTTGCAAATACACAAATAAACCTATAAACAATATACCTTTCTTATGCTATTTGTATTTCTGGCTGATGCCATTTTCAGTAACCAACACACACTCTGTCACTCATGTATTGAATAAAGCTCAATTTCTTTAGCTGTATCTAAAGTAAAACAAGATCCCTTTGAAGAATTTGGGATTGTATTCAAGAGAGGCTAATGCGGTGCCTCAAAGCTACATCCACCTCCTTCTTGAAGAGGGAGCTAAGTGGGGTACCGTGCAAGGCTTGAGACCAATGGTATGTACCTGCCATCCCAGTGAAAAGAAAAATAAAAATAAGGGGATCACAGTCCAGAGTGGCCAGAACATAAAGTGAGACTCTATTTGAAAAAAAAAATGTGAAAAGGGACCAACAGAGTGGTTTACATGGTAGAAAGTCTGCGCAACAGTTACCAGTCCCTGAGTTCAAACTCCCATATTGGAAAAAAAAAAAAAAGGCAAACAAAAGGAGTCCTGTCGGTCCCCTAACTCCCTCTCAGGAAATAACAGTTTGAACATTCCAGTGTCTTTCCTGCTTGAAGCATGTACCTGCTTGAAGCTCTGCCCCAGCTTCTCCAGGCTTATGGGACACACACAGAGAGCTAGAATTTTCACCAAGATGCCCCTCATGGAGTTTAACTGGAGTGAGATGCAGCTGACAGAGAGGCTGTCTGCCCAGTCTGCTTCCTTGCCTTTTATCTTGCTTCCTTCTTCTGCCAAGTTTCTAGTTGTTGAGAATCTTGGATACAACTCCCCATTTCTTTTTGTCAGTTCTTGGGCTTGAACTCAGGGCCTGGGCACTGTCCTTGAATGTTTTTACCCAAGGCTGGTGCTCTACCTCTTGAGCCACAGTTCTATTTCTAGCTTTTGCAGGGGTGGTTAATTGGAGATAAGAGCCTCATGGGCATTTCTTTGAACTACACCATTCGAGTTGCAGCCTCCTGAGACCTAGGATTACAGACATGAGCCACCAGCACCCAGCTTTTTGTACCTTTGTCTTCGGATTGCTGTTTCTTTTCTTGTCCTGTTTTCTTTCTTGCATTCTGAAGCCTAGTGTGGTGGTTCATACCTGTAATCATAGTAGTCAAGAGGCAGGGATACAAGGATGATAAATTCAAGGGCAGATAATGGCTATATCCTGAGAACACATTTCAAAGCAATGTACGTTTTTAAACAATCTGCACAAAACTTCAAATGTAGATATATGTGAATTAAAATTATAACTCTTAGCCACTTTGCTTGTTAATGATGACTTAGGAAAAAAACCAATTTTAATCTGTTTTACCTTGTTACAAAACCACATTTATCAGTAGGCCCAAATGCATCATTTTTATAGAACCTAAGAAGCCAAGAAAACTTTGGTTTATATTTAGCAAGCAATGCTTCTGTATTTATTTAAAGTTACTTAGAAATACTCAAATGTTTTATATCTATTACATCACTTTTAGACTTAAATTAAATGAAGAATACACTTCTAAACATATATTTCTTGTACATTTACCTAATTTATTTGCTTGTAACATTACTTTAGATCATGCTTGAAAAACAGTATCAGACAAATGAAAAGCATAACTTTAGGTGTGTTTTTTAAAATTTGTTTGTTTGTTTGCCTGTGCTAGTTCTAGGGCCTGAACTCAGGGCCTTGGCACTGTCTTCTAACTTTTTCCACCCAAGGCTCGTGCTCTACTACTTGGCCATAACTTTTTGATGGTCACTTGGAGAGAACAGACTCATCTGTACAGGCTGTCTTTGTGTTGAGATCCTCAGATCTGAGCCTCCCAAATATCTAGGGTTATAAATTGTGTCTGTTTTCCTAATAGAATAATACAAAGCCAGTAAAAACAATGGTCATGGAATTTACATGAATATAACGGAAATACTTAAAGCACATAGTGTTAGTGGCAAAGAAAGTATGAAGACTATCTAGTGTAATTAGGTAAATTAATACACATGGAAGGAAAATGAGTAGGCATAATAACACACACTGTCCTACAATGACCACCCCCCCAAAAAAGGTCATATTACTAAAAACATTCTGTGTTTCCCACATTCAGTATAAAATTGTTTTATGGACTTTTTTTTAAAAAGAAAAGATAAAGGAGGGGATGGAAAAACTTAAAATTCAAATAATGTAATAGATGTTTGCTACATCCAATTAAAATTTCAAGCCAATGGCACTCAGGAGAAGCCATTATAGAACACAATTCCCACAAGATCACAAGTGAAAGCTAGTTAGAATTGGCTTCTGCTATTTAATTTTTATCACACTGAAAGACATAATATGATTCATGTTACTTTACTTTGAGAAACAAGTCCTCTTGTCTGCCAGTAATAAATATATCTGTTTCCCCTCAACTCTTCAGCTCTTGATGGACTGGGGAAAACCAATTGCTCTGAAACAATGGAGTGTCTTCAAAAACTACCTGAGCTGTGAAAGAGCTCAGGATCCAGACATTTTACCAAGAGATACAGATCTGACTGTCATGGAGATCATACATAAACTAGACCAGAGGATCCCACCCAGACCCTTTACCCACAAGAACAGCACCACCAGCGCTAAGCACAGCAGAGCCACCATCCTCAACCCTCAGCACACGTACTGCCAGGGGGACCAGCTGGATGTCCTGCTGGAGGTGAGGGACCACTTGGGACACAGGAAGGAGTACGGTGGGGACTTCCTGAGGGCCAGGATGTCCTCCCCGGCCTTGAAGGCAGGTGCGTCGGGAAAGGTGACGGACTTTGACAACGGCACCTACCTCGTGAGCTTCACTCTGTTCTGGGAAGGCCAGGTCTCCCTGTCGGTCCTGCTCATCCACCCCAGCGAAGGGGTGTCTGCTCTCTGGAGGGCAAGGAAACAAGGCTATGATCAAATTATTTTCCAAGGTAAATTTCTTAATGGCACCTCTGAAGTTGTCACTGAGTGTGGACTGGCTGTCAACTCGAGCGCTGAGCTGTGCCAGTACCTGGATGTTCGAGACCACGAAGCCTTCTACTGTGT
Organism: Megascapheus bottae; assembly: GCF_031878675.1. Lineage (NCBI taxonomy): Eukaryota > Metazoa > Chordata > Mammalia > Rodentia > Geomyidae > Megascapheus > Megascapheus bottae. The sequence continues at coordinate 7,761,006 of NC_143535.1, read as the reverse complement.
GAAACCACTTCACGTCCCCTGTGAGGCCTTCGTTTACATGACCACCAAGAACAGACCAATCTCCCATCTTAGCAAGAAAGAATGGAATCTTTTCCACAGGTAAACCTCCTTCCGACACCATAGGGATACCAGAGATAAACTGGTGTTCAATCCAAACTCAGGCTAAGGTGTGTATTGTTTTCTTTTTGAATCCAGTGTCATGTTTTGTCTACTCAAACTCTTTATCCTGCCAATTCTGTGGACGAAGTTAAGAGTAGCTCAGTCTGCACCTCAGCTGACAGTATGTTTGTAGGGCCCGCGTGTGTCACCTGTAGAGCTACATGCCAGTGAACATGCACATGCACAGTATATACTTATTTTTCATGGCACACAATACTTCAGATTCAGTAGTTTTTATAACCCAGTATTCCCTACAATGTGTTTCATGGGTATTCCCTCTACACATGGCTGATAGATGCTGTGCCTGAAAGGTTACCCTCCCTTTTCATCACACCATCGTCACATTCTGTCAGTCCCACTCCCAGTGGCCTCCCTGACCCTGGTCATCCTTTACTGCTATCTACATTCTTGTAAAAATCATCATCAAGGGGCGGGGAGTTTGGCCTAGTGGTAGAGTGCTTGCCTCACATGCATGAAGACCTGGGTTTAATTCCTCAGTACCATGTTACATAGAAAAGCCAGAAGTGGCCCTGTGGCTCACGTGGTAGAGCTCTAATCTTGAGAAAGCCCAAGGACAGTGCTCAGGCCAAGTTCAGGCCCCAGAACTGGCAAAAAAAAAATCATCCAACCTCACTTGATTATTGCTGGTTGACCTCTGACTTCTGAACTTTGACCCTGACCCCCCAAACTTTGCCCTTTGACTCTTGATCTTTGACACTGACTCCCAAATCTCTGGTCCATGACCTCAACCTTTTCCCCACTGACCTCTGACCTTTTCCCTTTGACCATTGACCTTTGACTCATACCAAAACGTATTTGCAAGGAGTGAACCTGAGGTTCGTTCCATGGAAACCAGAGACTGACTCTTCTCTGACTATCTGGATGGGTGTTAGGCTAATTCAATTTCTCATTTCTTGAAGGTCCAACATAGGCATTGAAATGATGAAGAACTTGAAGTCTATTGTGGTCTTTCCATGCAATAGTAAGTCTGGTGTGCCTTGACTCTATCCACAAGTTGCTTCTCCATGACTATCTTACCTTGGGACATGTTTATTCTATGCCATCCATTTTAATCTTTTATTTGGGGGGACAAATAATATCAAACCACCTTGAGTTTCAAGTAAAAAGGCTTTATTCTTGGGAATTATTTTCATGTCATTTTAAACCTATTTTCATCCACAGTAAGAAATAAAAAGTTAAGGAAACCACTCCTGTTAGTGGCCTTCTTTCAATATGTTATGATGTTTACATTTAAACTTAAGATGTATTCTCCAAAGGCTACAGATGTGTCTTGAATGAGCCTCACAGATTCAGAATTAGGAAATTCCTCTAGCAGGGTCTATCTTATTATTTATTTTTTAAAATCAACCCATATCCCATAAAAAGTTCCATGAACTAGAAGTTTCTATGTTTTTTTTTTTTGTTTCATCATGTAAACTTTAGTAGTCAACATGGTCATTTCATGCATAAAATGGTGATTCGACAACACTGGGATTCAAATCAGAAAGCAGCAAACAACAGCTTCACACTTACAATTTATTCAGGTATCCAGAAAATGCTTACTGAAGATCTAGTGTATGCCGAGAATTCTGCTAAAACCTGTGGAGAACATAGGTAGAAATAAATTGTGAGCCCATCGTCTGTGAAAATGACCTCTTTTCTGCCCTAAGTCATCACCATCCATCTCCAACTTTTATATAAAAGAAGTTTCAGAATCTTTAGGCAACTTGCATCTTCATTACATTGTTTTTGCTTCCCTTTCTACCTGAACAATAATTTTTATTTTTAAAAAATGCAGGCATTTTTCTTACAGAATAGTGCCGGACTATTAGTTTGAGGGATCACCAACAAATCTTAGACTTGTCTCACATTTACATACCTCAAGCCTCAAAAATTCAGATAACTTGGCCAATATCTGCTTTTTATAGATGGCAAATAGAAAAGTTATTTTTGAATCTTACTAGGAGAAAGCTCAATATAGGCTGGTGAATCTTAACTGGAGATATTTTAATAGATGAACATTCTGAGTGAGGAGATCACATATACACATATGTATCTGTGTATATTTATCTATGTATGTACACACAGAATATATACACAGAAAATATATTTTATGTAAATACAATATCTCTATATAATATCTATGTATACATTATACCAATATAATATATAGCATATATATTATGGTAGAAGGCCATGTAGAAGGTAAAATTAAAGGATAGGTGGATGGATTATATATAATAAATAAAATGTGCAATATATAATATGTATTGTATACCTATATATGTATATAATCTGTGTATCATGTATGTATGTATGGTATGTATGTATGTAGCATGAGTTGGTCAGACCACATGGAGAATATTGTTTAGTTTTAGGCACAGTTAAACTTTTAAGGTTTGTTTTTTGTTTTTTAAATAGCCAGTGAACATGACATGATTCTGGTACATCCAGAATAAACAAGGTGTGAGATTCTCTTCATCAATGTGTTCAAGCTTCTTTCATGGGTTTGAGGAGGAAGAAGAAACTTATCATCTTGGTAGGACTAGTGTCATGAGTGGAGTGGGATACCATGTAGTGGGAGCTTCTTATTCACTTGGGATTTTGTTAAACAAATGTTTGTGGATGAATAGACATAGGGGAGGAGAAAAGGTAGAGACAGAAAGGAAAGCAAAGATGAGAGAGTGTCCCAAATAATCTGTCATAATACAAATTGCTGACGGTGGGAATTTTTGTTGCCAGAGACTAAAGACATAAAAAAGAAATGTCAAATTGGAATGAAGGCTCCTTTACCCAGTGGGTACACTTTCAAAGGAAACTGGATAACATCATTTTGCAAACTAACAGAGTTCCCAGCATCCAAAAATGTTCGCGACTGTTTGGGAAGAAAACTTATTTACCTCATGGGAGATTCAACTCTACGTCAATGGATTGAGTATTTACCCAAAGTTGTGGAAAGTATGCGTTTTATTTCTATCCTGAAATCAGAATTGATGTTTTTTCCAAATAGTAATTCGAATTTTTGTTTGATTTCTTGTTTTTTGATCACTCATGGAGCTTGAACTCAGGGCCTGATTGTTTCCCTGAGCTTTTACATTCAAGGCTAGCACTGACTCTACACTGAGTCACTTCCTATTTTCTGGTGGTTAATTCTGGTGGTTCATTACAGAGTCTCACAGATTTTTGTCTGGGTTAGCACTGACCCACAATCTTCAGATCTCAGCCTACTGAGGAGCAAGGATTAGAGGCGTGAGCCAGTGGTGCCGGGTTTAATTAGAATTCTATGCTTTCCTTTTCTGATTTTCATTTTACTGTTATTTTTAATTTGCCAATCTTTTGGTTTTATACCTTTAATAGAAAATTCAATTTTTCTTTTTAAGATCACAAATTACTTATTGAATTGAAATGCCTCTGCACACAGCTACTTTAGGATAATACAAAGAATAACAATAATACTTTTTAAAATCTTAAAAAAATGAAGTCACAGATATAAACACTTTTCTTCCTTCTTCATGTATTTTGATAGGAAGTTCCAATTTTTCTGTGAAGGATTGGAAGGACCTAGTAAAATTCTTAACATCAGCAGCAACTCTTCAATTGGAGGGGCTGTCAGAATTTTACACAAGTTGTGTGTATTTTTAAGTGATGCAATGTTACTTTCGTTAACTTAAGATTTATTCACTAATGTTCCATCAGCCTTAAAGTATTTCGATCACCATGGAAGCGGGCCCTTTAAAACACAAGTTCTTCTGGATATTGAAAAACATAGCTTGATTCGATGGAAAAAGCATAGTCATCCATTTGTTACCCAAAAGCTGTTCTCCATGAAAGATGAAAGGTATATCCCACGGGAAATCGACCAGATAGCAGGAGACAGTAACACGGCCATTGTCATTGGCATTGGTCAACACTTCAGACCTTTTCCCATCAACATTTTCATCCGTCGAGCCATCAACATCAGAAAGGCCATTGAACGTCTCTTCATGAGAAGCCCAGAGACCAAAGTGATACTGAAAATGGAAAATACTAGGGAGTTATACATCAATGCAGAGCTGTTCGGTGACTTTCATGGTTCTGTTCAGAATCTTGTCATGAGGGACATTTTTGAAGACCTCCGTGTGGGTATTATTGATGCGTGGGATATGACAGTCGCATACAGCAGTAATAATATCCATCCACCTAATAATATTGTTTGGCAACAGATCAGAATGTTACTCGACTATATTTGCTAGAGGAACTATCCAGAAAGCCAACGCTAACCATTTACTTCAAGTGGTCTCACATGTGTACGAGGATGGGGTACGTCATTTGAGTTATTTGTTGTTTTGCTGATTCCATCTTCCTTCTCTGGTCCTAATTCTTTAGGAAGCTTAAATAAATGTAATTATTCTTCTAACTGTTGAGTTACTAATTGATTAAGTGACTCCAAGACCTTCTCAAATCTCTTAGCCTAAGTTATGCAATTTCCATCCTTCAAATGTACCCCAGTCTGTCTAGATCACTGGACCCTTCCACTCTACTTCTTACCTCAACTAAGTTAAGGATTGGATCTTTTTTAAATCAAAGCAACAAACAAACAGATAAACAAGAAGATAAATGGAGAGATAGAAAAGTCGCAAATAACTAAATTAGTGGAAAAGAGACAGAATAGATGCTACAGAAATTTAAAAAAAGAGTGTATGAGACTACTATGTAAAATTACTGGAAAATTATATCATAATGTAGGAGAAATGAGTAAAACATAGAAGCAATGAAAATATATAGTTTTACTAAGTCTGAGTCATGAAGTAGTGGAAATATTTACACAAAAGACATTGAAACAAGAATCAGAACCCCCCAACAAAGAAAAGTCAGGACCAGATGCCTTCATCGGAGAACTCTTCAGAATATTTGAAGCTGTTATTAACACCGATCCTTCTCAAATTCTTCCAAATTGTGTGTGTGTGTGTGTGGGGGGGGGAACGCACTGCCAACCTTGGTGATTCCAGTGTCATCTTGATACAATGACACTACATGGGAATAAAACTCTTAACAGTTACAATTTCCTGATGAACTCAGATGCAGACATTTTCAAAAATTTATTAGCAAACTGAATTCCACACACATTTTAAGAAAACCATGAGCAAATCCAAGCACTGATGGCTCATGCCTGTAATCCTAGCTACTCAGGAGGCAGAGATCTGAGGATCATGACTCAAAGCCAGCTAGGGCAGGAAAGTCTGTGAGACTCATCTCCAGTTACCCAGCAGAAAGCTGGAAGTGGTGCTGTGGCTCAAAGCGGTAGAGTGGCCTTGAGCAAAAGAGCTCAGGGATAGCACCCAGGCCCTGAGTTCAAGCCCCATGACTGACAGGAAGAAAGAAAGAAAGGAAGGAAGAAAGAAGGAAGGAAAGAAAGAAAGAAAGAAAGAAAGAAAGAAAGAAAGAAAGAAAGAAAGAAAGAGAAAAAAAACTATGAGCAAGCCAGGTTATGCCTGAACAATAAAGATGCTAAGAAAATCAATTTGAAATACCACATTAATACAGTGGATGACAGACAGATGATGTATGTTCCATTTTATTCAGTGGAGGAAACAAAGCAATGAAAATCCACAGCTAATACTGTATTTACTGAGGAATGACTAGGAATTTTCACTATGATTAGGAAGGAGGGGAAGATGCCCACTTTTCTTCAATAGAGTACATAGTACTTGAAATTATTTTTCTTTCTTTCTTTTTTGTGGGTCATGGGGCTTGAACTCTGCCTGGGTGCTGTCCATGTACTCTTCAATGTAAGGCTACTACCCCTCGGCCTGGCTGTTGTCCCTAAGCTCTTCAGCTCAAGGCTACAGCCCTACACTTAAGCCAAGCCCCACTTCCTGTTTTCTAGAGGTTAATTGGTGATAAGAGTCTCTGGTCCTTTTGTGCCTCTGCTGGCTTTGAGCCTTGATCCTCAGATCTCAGCCTCCTGAGTACCTAGGATTAGATGCTAGCGACTGTGCCCGGCTTAGAACTTGAAATTCTGACAAGAGTAATTAGACAAGAAAGACAAATTTCTCTGTAGATGTTGCCATCTTATGTTTCAAAACTTTAAAGATTCTGCAAAACATCTGTTCACAGTAATAATAGATGGGTTCAGCAAGGTTTCAGGATATAAAATGAACATATGAAAAATCTGTTGCCTTTCTGTATACAGCATGAACAATCTGTAATGGAAATTAAGAATATTAGGCATAGTGGTGCATACCTATATTATCAGTATTTGGGGGGGTAAGGGTAAGGAGAGGGAGGAAGAGAGAGAGAGATCATTTATATATCAAAAAGGTTGCAATACTTCATTATAGCCTTAACAAATTAGGAGTTTTCGGTACAGTTTTGCATACTGAACCTGGGAATTAAAAAAAGAGCTAAAATAAATCAAAGAATATACAAATGAATGAAAAGATGCCCCATTCCTGTGACCTGGATAATATATAATATTTTTAGTGTTACAATACCCTAAGCTACATAATTCCAATCAAAACTTCCATGAAGTATTTTGGAAAAAAAGAAAAAGAAAGTTCTAAAATCCATATGGGATCTGAGAGGACCCCATGAAACCTAAACAATATTGAAAAAGGAGGAACCATACTCCTTGAGTTCAAGACATGCTTCTAAGTCTGGGAAGGTAGCCCATTGGTACAGAGCTGATCTTCCATGCCTAAGAGGCTCTGCATTTTATCCCCATCACGAGAAAACAAACAAAAATCTTCAGTGCAATAGTAATTCAGATGACATGTAACACTGGCCTAAAATAAACACACAGACCAATGGGAGCAGTTAGGAAGGCCCTAAATAAAGCCTGGCATATAAGGACGAATGGTTTGTCAATAAAGGGTTTTAAGACTGTCATATGAGGGAAATGACAGTTTCCTTAGCACACAGTATGTAGGAAACGGAACATAACCATGCAAAGGAATGAAGTCGAACTCTTGCCCATGTGTCATTTGACAGAGTGTACCATTAATGGCCTCTAGTCCCGTTTCCCAGGGAGTCTTTGCTCCCCTCTGAAAGCTCAAGACCCTGGTCTTCATCGTCTGTGTTCCTATCAGCATTTGCCTCACCCAGGAAGCTCTGCCTACAGCATTCTGAGCTTTCTCCATTCTGCTTCTCCAAACATTTCCACCTGCCTCCCACATTTCCAAAGACATTCACAATCATATGGTCAGAACTAGCTACAACCACCCCCCCCTTCCTGGGTTTGTCAGTATTCCATCCCAGAGGGTGTTGGAGCCTGGCAAATTTCTCAGTTGGTCATTTGTTACCAGTTTTGCTTGTGATAATGCTTGTAGGTATCCTATCTGCTCTCCTGGAGTTCTTAATATATTTCTGCTGAGATTCCACTTCATCAGCACGCATACTAATAGTTTTCGTTATTTTTCTTCTGGCAAGGGAGTGGATTTCTTTTCAGTTCTAAATTGTAGTCCACTGCATTTTGGTCTGATGCAGCTCTTAAACAGACCTATAGGCAGAGACTCAGAACCCTGTGTTTTAGTCAATATTAGAAGATACATCCTTAAAGCTACACTTCTTCCATAATCAGGGAGCCCTTGAGATGGATTCCCATGCAGGCCTTGCAGCTACTCTAGTAGGAGAAATTCCAGTGTTCTTTTCCAGTGTGCACCATTAGATCACCAAATGGCTTACATGAACATTCTTATACAGTACAAGTTTTCAGTGACAATGGAATGCAAAAAGCCATCAAGCACTTCAACCTTTAAGATGTTTATCCTGCACTCCTGGCGAGAATTTATTCATACTCTGAATATCAATCATTCCAACCTACTATAAAGTGACCGGGTCCCAGTACACATGTTTTCACTCATTGTGTATGCTCTCTGCATGGTGTTTGTAGAAAAGTACCATCTGATGTGAGGATTTTTGTGAGCATTCCTTCTGACTTCACATTTAACAAGGAGACGGGTCATCGGTTGGCTATCGAAATTTCTTCCTCGTGGTTTGAGCTGTACCTTTTTTCTTGTGATGAGTACATTAATAACCTCACTTGTTTTCATCTTAATTGGTAAGATCCATCAAGTCTACCAGACAATATCTTGTTCTTGCTCTGGAGCCAAGTAAATGGCTTTAGTAGCAAGGAGACTGCTTCGTCTAACCATTAGAGAGTAGCTTTGGTAGCTTTTAACCTGGGTAGATGACCAGACCATTATACAGGGGATAGGAATGCACTTCAGACCAGCCTGTGGAAGAAAGGAGGCGACATGTTATCTCCTGAGCAAGAAGTACAGAGACAGATGCACAGGGATGTTGCATCCACAGGCTTAAAGGACAGGCCAGGCTTCTCCCCTGGGCCCCCTCCTTGCTCTGCCATTCTCCTCTGGCCTCACTCACTTCAGGGGCATTCATTAGTGGTAGCAACTGAGCAGACATATCAACCTTGTGCTTTGTGATTCTAGAGTAATAGAACACCCCCCCCCCAAACCCCGAGTGCCTCTGCACATAAAAAAGATTATAGTAGGGATACTGATTTTCCCAGTCTGGGTCACATGTCTATGTTGGCACCGAGAATACTGGACAGGAGGATAAATTATCTTGATTATCTAGCCTCAACCATATGTTCACCCTGTGGCCAGATTTTATTGCCAAAAGTGAAGGGAAGGATATAGAATATGGAATGTGTCTCTCCTGCAGAAACTATTTGATAAAAGTTCATAAAAAAGAATACCCAACAGGCAAACAGATTAGGGACCCAATAAACTTTAATAATCACACACTGTTTACTTAATTATGCACAGAGTACCACATTTATAGTTAATTTGAAGAGAAGTTCATCACTCTATGTTTAGAAGTTTATTTAGAGAAAGGCTGGCATCAGCAGTGTTTTCCCTAACAACTGTCTGAAGCCATGCTTAGGGCAGACAGTTAGAGTGGAGGTGTGCTGGGTTCAGGAAGCCAGATGAGGATACTTCTGTGTTCTGACACAACAGATCAGATTCTGGACCTCGGAAGCTGCTACTCCCACCTTTCCTCTCAAACAATGGCGGGACCTGACAGTTCATGTATATAACCCAACTACATGGGAGGTGTAGGTAGGAGGATTGCAATCTGGGGCTAGCCCCAGGGAAAATGTAAGATTCTCTGTTCAAGCACACACACGCACGCACGCACGCATGCACGCACGCACGCACGCCCTAAAAGCACAGCTTTTAGGGGATGGCTCCAATGATGAAATATTTGCTAACAACTGGGAGGTTCTGAATTCAAACATCAGTACTGTTAAAAAATTTTTTAAAAATATGTATGTATATACACACACACACAAAGGAACTTGTTACTTTTTAATGCTAACAATGCCAGTGACCTTCAGGGTGCCATGACAGTGCTGTACTTCACACAGAAGCTGGGAGAATAAGATGCTAAGTCTCTTTCTGCTATGCTTTGATATTGTCTGTGGCTACTCTTTGTAAACGTGTACTGTACTCACTCACAATAGCCGGGGTTTAACTCAGCTAGACTTCCGTATTCCATGTCACTAAATTATATACTCACAGAATTTAGAGTTAAGATGAGTAGGAAAGATCACCTCATAGGTGGCACCAAATTTCTATTGCTAGCTAGTGGCTCCCAATGTTGGCATGCTTTGGAATCACATGAAGAGCTGGTTACCAGTGTCACACATTTGTCTAATATGGATCCTGCTTCCCCATCTGTTTTCAGGCCCAGTATAAACTTGTTACCTTTGACAGGGTAGAAGAAAAACTTCCCTTACCTGAGTGATTGTTGGGGATGTAGCTTGTCTGTTTCTTATCTTCCCAATACAAAACTCACACACTGCATAGATGCCAATCATGAGAAAGCGTAGTGACCGATGTTCTCTTCATCCATGTTTTTCTTTAAACTAGTCAGTACACATACCCTGCAGAAAGCCTAAAAGATAACGTTCAAGGACCTTAATAAGGTTATCTATCTATCTATCTATCTATCTATCTATCTATCTATCTATCTATCATCTATCTATCTTTCTATCTATCTATGTTGGTGGTGGTGGTTGTGAGCTTGAACTCTGGATTTGGGTACTGTTCCTGAACTTGTTCACTCAAGGATAGCACTTTACTACTTTGAGCCACAGTGCCACTTCTGGTATGCTGGTGGTTAATTGGAGATAAAAGTCACATGGACTTTCCTGCCCAGGCTGGCTTTGAACTGCAGTCCTCAGATCTTAGTGTCCTGAGTAGCTAAGGATTGTAGATGTGAGCCCATTTCTCCTTTTTTCTCACTTGTTGCTTGAGCTTGATCTGCCTCTGACTTTGTGGGTCATCAGCACCCAAACTTCTTTGAGACCTGAGAGTAACATGTTTCTTCGGCCTCAAGAATTTTGCTCTCACTTTCTCATTAGGCCTTTTCTGGCACACCCACTCAAACCTCTTAGTCCAGTGAAGCTGTCCTTGCAAATGGCTATGTTGGCTATGGCTACTCTGGATACACAGACTTCAAACTCAAATTGGAAAGAAACTGTAACAATAAGTATCAGTTTGGGGGCTGGGAGCATAGCCTAGAGGTAGAGTGCTTGCCTAGCATGCATGAAGGCCTGGTTCAATTCCCCAGCACCACATACACAGAAAAAGCTGAAAGTGATGCTGTGGCTCAAGTGGCAGAATGCTAAACTTGAGCAAAGAGTGTTCAAGGACAGTGTCCAGGCCCTGAGTTCAAGCCCCAGGACTGGCAAAGAAAGTTTAAAACAAGAATCAGTTTAATAAAAACCAATAAAAGACTAACAGTGAAAATGAACAGATTATAATTCGCCTTCAAGATGGATGTAGACAATTTGGGTGTCTAATCTCCACCAACGAAAACCCTGTAACTCATGGAGACTGAACAACACATTGTTGAATCACCAATGGGTCATCGAAGAGATCAGAACAGAAATCCAACAGTTTATGAAATTTAACAGTAAAGAGCACACAAATACCAACTCCTTTGGGACACAGCAAAGGCAGTACTCAGAGGAAAATTTATAGCGCTGGGTGCCTACAACAACAAGTTGGAAAAATTGCAAACCAACAAGTTAATGTCTCACCTTAAGCTCCTGGAAAAAGAGGAACAAACCAACCCTAATCCCAGCAGAAGAAAGCAAATTATTAAAATCAAAGCAGAATTAAATGATTTGGAATCCAAAAAAACTATAGAAAGAATCAACAAAACAAGGAGTTGGTTCTTTGAAAGAATTAACAAAATTGACAAGCCCTTAGCAAATCTTACCAAAAAAAGAAGAGAACATATCGAAATAAACAAAATCACAGATGAAAATGGTAATATCACGACAGAAATTACCAAGATCCAGAATATCATGAGGGAATACTTCTCAAACCTTTATGCCAACAAATTTGAGAATCTAGATGAAATGGATGAATTCCTAGCCAATATTAACATACCCACACTGAACCAAGAAGAACTAAGCCAACTCAACAGGCCTATTTCAAGCTCTGAAATAGAAATGGCAATTAGAGAACTTCCACCTAAGAAAAGCCCAGGGCCAGATGGATTCACAGCTGAATTCTATAAGGTCTTCAAAGCAGAGCTCACACCAATACTACTCAAGCTCTTCAACGAAATTGAAAATGAAGGTTCCTTACCAAACTCATTCTATGAAGCCAGTATAACCCTCATCCCCAAACCAGACAGAGATTCATCAAAGAAAGAGAACTATAGACCTATATCTTTGATGAACATCGATGCAAAACTTCTCAACAAAATACTGGCCAACCGTCTACAACAACTTATCAAAAAAATTATACACTATGATCAAACTGGATTCATCACAGGGAGGCAAAGCTGGTTCAACATACGCAAATCAATTAATATAATTCAACACATCAACAGGAGCAAGGACCAAAATCACACGATTGTCTCAATAGACGCAGAAAAGGCATTTGACAAGATCCAACACCCCTTTATGTTAAAAGCTCTGGAGAAACTAGGAATCCATGGAACATTCCTCAATGTAATAAAGGCTGTGTATGAGAAACCTACTGCTAGTATTACACTTAATGGTGAAAATCTAAAGCCATTCCCTCTAAAATCAGGAACGAGACAAGGATGCCCACTCTCTCCACTACTCTTTAACATAGTACTAGAATTCCTAGCCAGTGCAATAAGGCAAGAAGCAAGCATAAAGGGGATCCAAGTAGGGAAAGAGGAAATAAAACTATCCCTCTTTGCAGATGACATGATTCTGTATTTAAAGAATCCTATAGACTCTACTCCCAAGCTCCTTGAGCTGATTCAAAGGTTTGGAAGAGTAGCAGGCTATAAAATCAACCCTCAAAAATCAACTGCCTTCCTTTATGCCAACAGTGAGAGGAACGAGGCAATAATCAGGAAAGAAACTCCTTTCACAATAGCCTGAAAGAAAATAAAGTACCTAGGAATTAGCTTAACTAAGAATGTAAAGGACCTTTTTGATGAAAACTTTAAAACCCTAAAAAAGGAAATTAAAGCAGAACTAAGGAAATGGAAAAACCTCCCATGCTCCTGGATTGGAAGAATCAACATTGTGAAAATGACAATCTTGCTAAGAGCTATCTACAAATTCAATGCAATACCCATCAACATCCCAATGTCATTCTTTAAAGAAATAGAAGAGGCAATCCAAAATTTCATATGGAATAATAAAAGACCCCGTATAGCAAAAATACTTCTTAGCAGAAAGAACAGCGCTGGAGGAATTTCAATTCCAAACTTTAGACTCTATTACAGAGCTATAATTCTCAAAACAGCTTGGTACTGGCACAGGAACAGGCCTGAAGACCAATGGAATAGAACTGAGGACCCAGATATTAAACCACAGACCTATGGCCACCTAATCTTTGACAAGGGAGCCAAAAAAATAGAATGGAAGAAAGACAGCCTCTTCAACAAGTTGTGCTGGCAGAACTGGTTAAGCACCTGCAGAAAACTAAAGCTGGATCCTTCTTTGTCACCTTGCACTAGAATTAACTCCAAATGGATCAAAGACCTGGAGGTAAAAGCTGACACACTGAAAACTCTACAGGAAGGAATAGGAGATACACTAGGCCTCCTTGGCACAGGTCGAAACTTTCTTAATAAAGACCAAGAATCACAACAAATCAGAGAAAGGCTGGATAAGTGGGACTGCATTAAACTGCAGAGCTTTTGTATGGCAAAGGACATAGCTAGTAAACTAATCAGGAAGCCCACAGAGTGGGAGAAGATCTTCACCAACCAAACAACGGACAAAGGCCTCATATCTAAAATATATCAACAACTCAAAAAATTGAATCACTCCAAAACTAACCTCCAAAGTAACAACCATCCCATTAAAAAATGGGCCAAAGACTTAAAGAGAGTCTTCTCTGAAGAAGAAACAAAAATGGCCTATAGACACATGAAGAAATGCTCAACATCTCTGGTCATAAAAGAAATGCAAATCAAAACAACTCTAAGATTCTACCTCACTCCAGCTAGAATGGCCAAGATCAGGAAAACGAATGACAACAGATGCTGGAGGGGATGTGGCCAGGAGGGATCACTACTACACTGTTGGTGGGAGTGCAAACTCGTTCAACCACTATGGAAAGCAGTGTGGCAGTGCCTCAAAAGGCTAAACATAGAGCTCCCCTATGACCCAGCAATTCCACTACTTGGCATTTACCCAACCACCCAGAAACAAGGACATACTAAACCCACTAGCACAACAATGTTCATTGCAGCACTATTCACCATAGCAAAGATATGGAACCAACCTAGATGTCCCTCAGTTGATGAGTGGATCAACAAGTTGTGGTATTTGTACACAATGGAATTCTATGCTGCTGTCAGAAAGAATGACATCGCCCCATTTGTTAGGAAATGGAAAGACTTAGAAAAAATCATATTAAGTGAAGTAAGCCAGACTCAAAGGAATTTAGGCTCAATGGTTTCCCTCATTCGTCATAATCAGTAGAAACCTTGGGCTCTACTAGCAGAGATTTGCAATAGAGCAAAATCTTGATACATAAGGACATATAATGTGAAGCTAATTGAAAGGACCTCCAGGATAGTGAAACAAAAGCCATATAATGAATGACTGTTGTCCTTAATGTACTATGTTGTCTCTCATCTCCTTTGCTGTCCCTTGGTTATCTCATATTGGTATAGTATCTCACTTTGTTATCTGATATATTGAACTTATTTGTATTTGGATAGTTGAAATTTGATAGGGAAGGGGGGAAAACCAAGACGGGTAGGGGGTGTGGGAGGGAGGGAAACGGGTACCAAGACATGTGAAAGGGTATCAATGTATGTGAATTAATGCACCTTCTATCTGGCAAATATCATGTAACCCTTTTACTAATTACAATAAAAAAATTGGAAAAAAAAACAATTTGGGTGTCTAGCTGACAAGAACTGAATTTAAGATGCTTAATCTGGATTGTTCATCTGATTGGCTAGATGGGTTTTTTAAAAGGTACATCCACCAATGGCAAATTTTCTTAGCTTGATTTATTTTCCAGTGGTTTATTTTGCTCTTATTTGTGATGGCTGTTTTTCTGGATACAGAATAGTGTTGACAGGTATTTTCCAGGAACATTTCCAAGCTGTCCTTCTACCATTTCTAAGGATTTTAAAATCATGAAGTAGAAGGAGGTATTTGAGTTTAACTCATTCTCAAAGTTTTTCCCCATGTTCTAGAATAATTTAAGTCAGGCCTGGGTTATTCATTGCTTTAAGCTTGGATGGAACTCATTTTCAAAGAAATAAACCCTCACAAGCCTGAGTTAGAAATAATATTTATATGCTGGTGTCTTGATAATTTTGACATAGGCTTGAAAACCTTTAAAATATATACATCTTTGTATCTTTATCAGATTCAAGTTAGACACAGTAAATTCTTTTAATTTAAAAACTTTGAGCGCTGATCTCAAGCCTGTAATCCTTGCTGCTGCGGAGGTTGAGATCTGAGGATCAAGGTCCAAGCCAGCCTGGGCACAAAAGGACCTGAGACTCTTATCTCCAGTTAACCTCTAGAAAACGGGAAGTGGGCTTGGCTCTAGGGTAGGGCTGTAGCCTTGAGCTGAAGAGCTCAGGGACAGTGCCCAGGCCAAGATCAAACCCCATGGCCCATTTAAAAAAAAAAAAAAAAGATAGTCCAGGCTGGACAAGTTCCTGAGCTGCTTATCCCAGCTAAGCAACAACCAGAAGTTAAACAGGGGCCCAAGTGGTAGAGTGCTATCCTTGAGCAGGAAAGCCAGTGCCTTGAGTGCAAACCCAGACAAACAAGAAAATAACAACAATCACAAAAACTCCAAACAAAAAACACACACAGACACACACACAGACACACACACATGAACAAAACAAAAAACATGCAGCTCTGCTATGCTTAGTGTTTTAGGAGCTATATCTTCCAAATAGTATTATTTGTTCAATGAGCAACTTTTAGGACACAGATTAGTTATCTTTTTCTTCTACAGAGTTCATATGAGCAATGTGCATTAGATAATATCTATTTTTTAAATCCAGTTGAACATGCTTATTGTACCTTCTGTTAGTCATGGTTCACAAAATCCAGAGACATGTTTTTTTTTCTTTGCCAACACCAG
Source organism: Megascapheus bottae (assembly GCF_031878675.1). Lineage (NCBI taxonomy): Eukaryota > Metazoa > Chordata > Mammalia > Rodentia > Geomyidae > Megascapheus > Megascapheus bottae. Next base: position 7,745,272 of record NC_143535.1, on the reverse strand, counting down.
GTGTGTGGCTAATAATTCACATTGCTATATATTGTTAACTTTTAAAACAATGTCTGCCAATGTTAAGGAAAAAAAGTTAACATGACTTATAATTTACTTAAAAATCCAATTACATCTGGCCCAGATATGTTATTGTAACTCTAAACAGTGTGCTTGGGAAATGTGGAAAATTCTCTGACATCCTTCGGATTTTGTGCCAGGAAAAATAAGTACATGTCTAGCAGGGAGTTATAAACATCCATTGTGTAGCTCATTGTCCTTGTGATGGATGGAGGTATTTTCTTAGAATTTCTGAAAGAAGGGCTTTGTTTTCTTTTTCCAGGATGTTCAAGAACTTCAAATTTAAGTTAATACACTGTATTCTAAGTGTATAAAGGTTTGTTCTTAAGTTTGTCTTGCGATTTTTCAAGATCCACTTCTTACTAATGGTTTTTACTGGCAAATGTATTGGTTTTTCTTTTTCTTTTTCTTTTTTTTTAGTGCCTGCCTTCGGATTTGAACTCAGGGCCTGAGCACTGTTTCTGGGCTTCTGCTGATCAAAGCTATGGTACTCTACCACTTGAACCACAGCTCCATTTCCAGCTTTTTCTTTTTTCATAGTTTATCGGTGATAAAAGTCTCTTAGGCTTTCCTACCCAGGCTGGCTTAGAACTGTGATCCTCGGATCTCAGCCTCCTGAATAAGCCAATGGTACACTGGTGACTAATGCAATTTTTACAGAAGAATTTCCTATATCTTATCTAAGAATTTTTCTTCCTGGTAAAGAAGTCAAATCCACAGACCCTATTTGCTTATGGATATTTCCTTGTAGAAACATCACTCACACGTCTCTCCTGAGCACAGCTATCTTGGTCATGAAAAGGCTAAAGTTGCATGCATGTTAATTCACTGATGTAAAGAGGGATAGAACGGTGCCAGGCTTGACATGGTACCTTGGGATCAATAAATATTAGGTGATGTTTGTTGGACATTATAATCATTATTGCCACCATTGCCATCTACGTCTCAAATACTTTCCCTAACATGATGCGCAATTTCTGGCTTGAATTCGTTGCAGATATCTGGAGTGGTCGCCTACCACAGGAAATACCCCACAGCAGCCTTTCCAAAGGCCTTTGATACACATATCTGTCCCTATCTACTGGATCTTTAGCTTAGCTGTCCTACAAGGGCTCTGCTGACCAGTTAGTGATGCTCCAAGAAGGCACACTTCTAAAACCTGTTTATTGTCTCCTTTCTCTGGAAAGTGATAACCTGCCAACCCCTGAGTGCTAGCAATTTGCAAGGTATCGATTTACTTGACTTTTGCACTCCCTGCTAGAACACACACATTCGCACACACACACATTTTAAAACTTGTTTCTTCCTCTGCACAATTGGATTTCTCTTATTTCCTATGTTCTGACAATAGTCCAATTTCGATCTCTGCCCTAGAATTTTAGTGCTGTTTTCTTTCTAAACCAGTTCTTTCAGCACTGATATCAGCTAATGCCCCAATCCCATCTCTACCGATATCAGCTAATACTCAAACCCATCTTCACCAATTGAAGCTAATACTTCAAATCCCTCTCCAAAGAGATTG